>NC_137665.1:21156305-21178805 GCF_963422515.1 Blennius ocellaris | reverse complement strand
AGTTCTCCTGCCACCGCAGAAACGCGGTGAAGAAACTTTTCCATGTTTTGTTTTGGGCTTTTTTTTGCTTTCATTTTGTAACGTAACTTTTAAAATCCGTTAGATTCTTGAGCGTTATCACCTCTCCATGTGGAATTCCTCAACATTTTAACATTCTCAGTGAAAGTGTGACTCCGAGGATCATAAATTGTGTCTGATTGACGTTTATCGTCATGAAATGTGAAACATTAAAGATGTAGAAAGCGAGTAGATAATTGGATTATAGCACAAAGCTTTAATATGCAACTTGATATAACAACGCATTTAAAACCAAAACATCTATTTTCTCTGGTGTTTTTTCTAACTTGACAGATATCAGCTTATGAACTTGATTTGCTCAGCGAATCGTTTTGAGTCGTCGTGCAGAACAAACGAGGGAGGATTCATTTGACACCTGGTGAAACTTCTCAAACGTATAAAAGCTAAAAGAGCAAAAAAGTTCCACGCCGCTGGTGAGAACTGGAAATGATTCACAAGTTAATTAAATGTAAAAAAATAAGATGGAAAAAAATCATCATTGGTGCATTTTTACAAGTTATCACCAAAGTAACATTTTCTGCTCTGGCCCTTTTATGAACTTCAGGATGGAACAACTGTATCCGTGTGTTTTATTGAAATGTGGACGAAGCGACACACACACACACACACACACACACACACACACACACACACACACACGCGCGGCCTTAACGTGGGCGGGGTTGTTGGTTTGTCTCCGTCTCTTCTTGACGTGTGGCGGCGGTGGAGGTTTTGTTTTCCAAACAGCTCACACTGTTTTCTCGGGGCACAGCCGGCTCACGTTGTTATATCATGAACCAAATGCAGATCCGGTCCGGTCCGGTCCGGGCGCCGGCTGTTCCCAGTTCGGCTTTTGGCTCACACTGCTGGAAAGTGAGAGGAACGTGTGGTTACTTGAGAATATCGGCTCACAATTCAACAAGGATCGTAACTTCTTTTTCTTTTTTTCGCACTTAAATAGACAAAAGAAATCAACAACAAAAATAAATGCGAGAGAGAGAGAGAGAGAACTGCATCTCATTTATTTTGTAATGTTTATCTGTCTGCACCTCTGCAATGGAAATCGTGTTGTGAAATGTTGGTATTATTGCAAATAAAGATGCTTTCTAAACTGCCGCACTTCTTCTGGTTTCATTTCACCTTCCACTTCCATTCAGATTGTCTCGATTTAGCTTTTGTTTGAAAAATTCCTGCACAAAATTAACCAAAAGCGTGTTCGTGTCGTCCTGAGTTGGTGTTTTTGAAGCGTCTATATTGAAATGCTTTGAGGTTTGGAGCTCTGGAGGCAGCAATGGTGGAAAAGGTTTGAGAAACGAGTTGAATTTGTAGTGAAATACTTAAATACAGCGACACAAATCCTAATCTACAAGTCGCAGATTAAAAAACTTTTTTCCTCCAGCCGTTGCAGTAAATCTGAAAAACAAACGTGTTCCTGAACCGATGTGAAGTCACTGATTCAACTACAAATCACACGTTGCTGCTCTCTAAACCGCCTGCGACGAGGCGGGGCTTATCTGAGATTGACACATCTCACAGCCAATCAGAAGAGAGGAGCTTTTCTGTTTCAAAATGGAGGAAAGAAGTGACGGGATGAGAAATTACTTCTTCAGCTTCATTTCGGAGTTAATTTATTAACATATCTTAAAAAAAAAAACAACAACCATCCCTGCTGCTGTTGATTCCAAGCAGGAAGATTCTTCTTCTCTCCTGATTGGCTGTGAAATCTGTCAATCTCGGATAAGCCCCGCCCCTTTTCCCTCCATCGACTGAATTGAGTGAACTGAAGTTCTGGGCCTCCAAGCAGCAGGAGGAGGAGGAGGAGGGGGAGGAGGAGGAGGAGGAGGAGGGGTTTGGTGGAGTCCAGCCTGGATCAGTGACAGGAAGCTGATGGTTCGTTGAGAATGAAAGAATCACAGACCAACGATACGCTGTCGTTTCAAAACGTGTTGGAACTAAACACATGTTGAGAAAGCTTTATTTCAGGTGTCCGGGGGCCTCCGGGGCCTCCTGGAGAATCCGTTCAGCCGTCAGGTGAAGAGGAAGATTCCCACGGAAAGTTCAGAGAAATTAAACTGAGAGACATGAAAAGATTAAAGAACAGAAAAATTGCAAAGAAGAGATCTGAGCCTGGGTGCTGGGACGGCAGCAGGGTTAAAAAGATCTGCACCGTCTTTCTACGTTTGCTTCTCTATTGAAATTCACATTTTCTGGATAAAATGTGTTTTCTGCTTGAAGTCGTTTGATTCATAGTTATTTTGTTCCAATGGTCTTCAGAATGTGTCGTAAGGCTTCAGTTCTGGCGAACAATAGAAACACCTTATTAGTCCCAGAGTGAACTTCTTTACTTTACACAACAGTTCCTTCAGTTGCAGACTGGAAATGAAGATCGACCAGATTTACATTGAAAAGCTTCGTCTAACCCAGTGTTATTCAACCTTTTTGAGCCGAGGCACACTTTTGTCTTTGGAAAACTCTGGAGTCGCACCACCACCACCACCACCACCACCACCATCACCACCACCACCCGGAAATGTTAAAATGTGAAACTCTGTAGCCTCTATTAACAATATAAAGTCTTTCTCATCAAAGTTTTATCAACAGGAATCAAATAAATACAGAAAAAAGTATTTCCCAATGTGTTTTTTTAATAGTGACTCCCTCAGTGTGAAACCTGGACCTGATGGATGAAGAGCTGAGATCCTGGTTCACATTCTTCCTTTTCTAAAACTTCTCCATCACTGTCACTGACACAGTACTTTGATACAAGATGGTAGCAGGAGGTGGAGATTCACCACACTGACGTCTGTCACTTTACATTTCACCGGCAAAGTTCTGTGCTGCCCTCTAGTGGTGAAGAGTATTTATACATGATAACTCTTCAACACACTGTGAGAGCAAATGTTTTTTTAGAAAAAATGTGAAATGTGATAATTTCCCACGGCTCACCTGTCGAGATCTCGTGGAAACACCAGTGTGCCGCGGCACCGTGGTTGAGAAACACTGGTCGAGAGGAAGAAGAGTCGTGATTTTTAAAGATCAACCGCCATGAAGGCTTAGATCTTATCTCTTGAGGACGTTTCCCTGTGAATCACCACTTCCTGGGGACACAATGTGGAGCATGAGATGAGGAGCTGCTCACAAAGTAGTGGAATACTGATATGATGAGGCCTTTTTGATCATCTGATATTCAAACTGTCATAGAATCACACCTATTAAGCTGTTTTGTGCAGCTCGGGTTCATGTGAGACACGTTACAGTTTGAGGTGAGTAACGGGGGTTTCAGGAGGAACTCAATATGTGTGGTTTATGCAGTAGCGTGATGTGGCCAGCAGGGGGCGCGCAGGGTGTGAGAGGAAAGCAGAAGCAGGTCTGAACCGGTTTAAAGACAGAGATCAACCGTCAGAGGGGTGAGAAACACTTTATTAACACTCAGATGAACGTTTCATACAACATGCAGGTCATTGGCGTGGAGTTGCAGCTTGTTTTGTCTTCATTTGTTATTTCTTTAGTCGCTTTTTAGTATTTTCATCTGTTTCCTCGTCAAAAAGTGTAAACCAAGTGTGAGCATTTATTGATTCTCTCAGGGAAATTTCTTTTTTTTAACTTTCCTTATTGTTAGTACATCTACCTATCCATCTATCCCTCCATTAATCCATCAATCCCTCCATCCATCCATCCATCAACGTCCGGAGGCAGTAAATAGGCATTAATGACAAAGTCAATGTGTTTTTAAGTTTTCTCAATTGACTCAATAACTATATTAAAACCACCGTTCTTCATTATGTTCAGGGTCGTTGTTTATTTCGGTTTCTATAAATAAATAAATTTCAGATTTTTTGTAGCTTGACTTTTTTTTATGATTTATGTTGTTTTGTTTTTTTCTTCACATTTTGTTACGAATTGTGTCTTTTGTTTGACTGGTTCTTGTTGTTGAAGGGAAGTTTCATTAATAGTGTTATTCAATCATTTTTAATATATAACACACACACACACACACACACAGTCTTGTGAACAGGACCTCCTGACAGGCTGGTTAATCAGTACCAGTGTGTGTGTCGGTCTTGTCAAATAAGGAGCGTGGTGTTTGGTCACGTGATCAGTGTGTATTTAAAGTGTGTGTTTCTCTGTCCAGGTGAAAGAAGTGAAGAACTATGGAGCTGTCACTGGTGAGTCTCTCTCTCTCTCTCTTTCTCACACACTTCGGTTTCTCTCAACTTTTTTCTTAATGTTTGCTTGTTTTCTGCAAGTTTTTTTTCACGTTTTCTTTTTATGTTTTCACAAGTTTTCTTTCGTTTTAGTTTAATTTTGCACATATTTAGAGCAGTTTTCTTAGTTTTTAAAATACTTAGTATGAACATCGTCTGTGATCTTTTGTCTTTTTACATGATTCTGTGTCACTGGTCATTTTTAAAAGTCCTTATAATAGTAACTTGTTTCCTTTGATTGGTTTTTCTGGTGGTTTTATTTGTTTTGGGTGTTTTTTATGTGGTTTTGCATCTGTTTTTGGTCATTTTTGGGTTTTGGGTGTGACATCCTGTCATAGTTGATAGATCACCTCCAGTTAGTGTTTCTGTGTCTTTTTGAAAGAGGTTGTCTTCACTTTGCAGTATATTTTCACTCCCTTGAGATTTTTAGGATTTTTAAGATTGAAAATGTGTTTTTATTCAGTTCATCTATAATTTTATTTTGCACCTCTTTGTGCTCATTGTGCTCATTGTGACTCGCCATTAGACTTTTGTGTCGCTGTTTTGCACCTCGTCGTGTCTTTTTGTGGTTTTTCCTCGTGTCTCTGACAGTTTTGTGTCTTTTTCTTCCGACATCTGTACGTTTTCTTCTCGTTCTAATTGTTATTTTGCCCGTCCGTCGCATTTTTAGATATTTCCAGTACGTGTAAAGCTGTTCTGTGATCTTTTGTCTTTTTTTTTTAACATAGTTTTGTGTGTATATGTGCTAGTTTTGGGATTTTTATTTTCAAACTGTATTTACTATCATATGTTTGTGACACTTTCTGTCTCCTGCTTTCGACACTTCAGTTCTTTGTGGTCATTTTTCATCCCATTCTGGAATTTTTCCCCTAAATGTTTCTTTATGACAGTTTAGTTTCTCCTTTACTGTTATTTTCACACTTAAATGTTGATTGTGACTCTTTATGATAGTTTGGCCTTCTCTTTTGATCTATTCTATTACTTTCTGCCGCTCAGTGGGAGTTTCAACTCTTCTCTTTGCTTTGCTTTGTGGTCGTTTTTCACTCTCGTTGTATAAATCCTCCAGTCAGGAGGAATCAGCGACTGTACCTGTCGCCTCCTTCAGATTGAATTTAATCAGTGTTATCACACCTTATGCAACAAACTGGCTTTACTGGCTGAGTACAATCTTCACAACCTGATTAACTTCTTCAGTCTGGTTTATTATGACCTGATTGACGAGTCCAGAGGTAAATGTAGACGCGATGAGGGGAAAATTGACTGATTTAACGTGGATTCATATCAATGAATAGATCCAAGTGAGAGAGAAATGTGTGTGACATTTGATCAAGATGATGAGAAGTTCAAACTTTTGACTCGTTGTCGTCCTTCCAAACATTCCCCGTCGCTTCCTGCTGCTTTTAATGATCCGCCTGAGCAGCTGAGACTAAAGGTGAAGGAACACAATCGATTTCTTTTGAGCAGCAGGATTATCTGGTCAAAGTTTCACCAAGTTGCACATTTGTCTTGTACATTTTAGTTTTCCATAAACATCACTAAATGTTAGAAAATACTGGGTCGAAGGTGACGTTAATAATTCAAACTAAATGGAGCCAACAAGCTAATATTTCGTCTCCATCGACTGTCGATCATAGCTTCTGCTCTTCGTGACGGTTCCTGTCTTCTCTGGGCCGTTTTGCATCTGTTTGATTGTTTTACAATGATTTAGCGTCTTTCTTCAGTTCTCCTGTAACGAAGCTGAAACGGAACAAAAGAATTGGATAATAGATGTATGTTCTAATCTTTAGAAGTGTGAGACGTTGAGCGTCTCGTAGCGTCTGGGTCCTGGTTGGGCTTTAGAAGCTCTGCACTGTGGAGGTTGAGCTGAAGTGTGTGTTTCCCCCCGTCAGGCTCACCCGGTCCTCAAGGCCTTCATGTGCGGCTCCCTGAGCGGGACCTGCTCCACCCTGCTGTTCCAGCCTCTGGACCTGGTGAAGACCCGCCTGCAGACGCTGCAGGGCGCCACGCAGCCGGGGTGTGTCTGTGTGTGTCTGTGTGTGTGTGTGTGTGTCTGTCTGTGTGTGTCTGTGTGTGTCTGTGTGTGTCTGTGTGTGTCTGTGTGTGTCTGTGTGTGTGTGTGTCTGTCTGTCTGTCTGTCTGTCTGTCTGTCTGTCTGTCTGTCTGTCTGTCTGTCTGTCTGTCTGTGTCTGTGTCTGTGTCTGTGTGTGTGTGTGTGTGTGTGTGTGACGCTCCTCCCTCTGTGCAGCTCCAGCAGGGTGGGAATGGTGTCGGTGTTGCTCACTGTGGTGCGAACGGAGAAGTTGCTCGGCCTGTGGAAAGGTGTTTCCCCGGTAAGGTCCCCCTCCCCGGCCCCCATCGACCCTGGCCAGTGCCCCCCCCCCCCCCCCCCCCCCTCCTCTCCCCCCCTGACTCTCTGCTCTCTGCAGTCCTTCGCTCGCACCATCCCCGGCGTGGGACTCTACTTCAGCACCTACTTCTCCCTGAAGCAGCACTTCTTCCCCGACGGGCCCCCGGGGGCGCTGCACGCCGTGCTGCTGGGGGGCGGGGCCCGCGCCGTGGCGGGGGTCGTCATGCTGCCCGTCACCGTCATCAAGACGCGCTTTGAAGTAGGTGGCACGGATTTTTAATTCCACGTTGAGGTGGAGCAGCGTGATCCCGAGTGCAGCGGGATGTAGAACAGAGCCACAAACACCTTCCATTCATGCTTTAACGGTTTCTATTTTGTCGTGGCGCCGAGTGTGCGTCATGAAAATGTTGATATTTTCACAAAAGCCAAACCATTACTACCGAAAATGACAAAAATCTCAACGTAAAGTCAATTTTAATGAAACCTTTTGGTGCAAAACAGTGAAATGTCTTAAACACACGAATAATGATTTGGATCATGAATTCAAATTCATGCTTTTGGAAACAAGAACATCAGAAAGAACATGCAAACTCCAAATCCGTCGCTCTTTGAGGCCGGAGTCCTGGAGTCCATCCCATATTACTGCCATTATATTCTGTCACCAGCATGCCTGTTAATGTAATATGTTCATTAATATTAGTTTATTATTAAGCTTTAATTCAACAACAGTCACAATGACTCAAACTTTTAAAAACCTCAATTTAAGCTGAAAAAACCCCACAGAATTGATTTCAAAACAGTTTTAATGGATCAGACCCCTGAGAAGCCATGGATTCTACAACATATTGAATCTTTATCATCGTGAATCCCAATTCCAGCGCGTGGACGACACACGCGTCCCGACCGACCGACCGCCGCAACCTGCTTTCATTTCTGTCTCATGTGAGCACGAGCTGCTCAGGCCAGACAGTGTGGACTGACCGGTGTCTGTGCTGCAGTGCGGCCGCTACAGCTACGGCAGCGTGGCCGGCGCCCTGCGCAGCGTCTGCAGGACGGAAGGCCCGCGGGCCCTCTTCTCCGGCCTCATGGCCACGCTGTTCAGAGACGTCCCCTTCTCCGCCGTCTACGTCCTCTTCTACAGTCAGGCCAAGGCGGCTCTGCCAGAAGGTGAGTGTGTGTGAGTGTGTGTGTGTGTGTGTGTGTGTGTGTGTACAGACGGCGGTCACTCTGACCGGACGGCTAAAGCGGTGTCTGTCCCCTCCAGGGATCAGCTCGTCCTCCTCGGCGCCGCTGGCGAACTTCGGCTGCGGGCTCCTGGCCGGCGTGTCGGCGTCGCTCCTCACTCAGCCCGCAGACGTGGTGAAGACGCGCGTCCAGGTCGACCCCGGGCTGCGGACGCTGCGGGCCGTCCGCCTCGTCCACCTGGTAAGCGCGCCCGCCCGTTAATGGTTGCAGGGTTTTTGATTGGTCGGCCTCTGGCGCGGAGACGTCACGGCTGCACTTTAGCCCCGGCGCTCTTCTTATCGGTGGAACCGACACACGCAGAGACACTTTCATTATAGCAGCTGAGACGTTTATCAACAATACAGCAACTGCTGCATTATGCAATGATGTGCAAACCGCCTCACGTCCATATTTATTTATTTATTTATTTATTTATTTATTTTCGTGTTATGTCATGCCATTTCACTATATATATATATATATATATATATATCATCCATACATGAACAAAACCAGCCACCCAGAGAGGGACGTAAGGAGGCAAAGCCACCCAGAGAGGGACGTAAGGAGGCAAAGCCACCCAGAGAGGGACGTAAGGAGGCAAAGCCACCCAGAGAGGGACGTAAGGAGGCAAGGCCACCCAGAGAGGGACGTAAGGAGGCAAGGCCACCCAGAGAGGGACGTAAGGAGGCAAAGCCACCCAGAGAGGGACGTAAGGAGGCAAAGCCACCCAGAGAGGGACGTAAGGAGGCAAAGCCACCCAGAGAGGGACGTAAGGAGGCAAGGCCACCCAGAGAGGGACGTAAGGAGGCAAGGCCACCCAGAGAGGGACGTAAGGAGGCAAGGCCACCCAGAGAGGGACGTAAGGAGGCAAGGCCACCCAGAGAGGGACGTAAGGAGGCAAGGCCACCCAGAGAGGGACGTAAGGAGGCAAGGCCACCCAGAGAGGGACGTAAGGAGGCAAAGCCACCCAGAGAGGGACGTAAGGAGGCAAAGCCACCCAGAGCGCAGTCCCTACAAAGAGTGGTAAAATGTAGGGTGGTGAACGAGCAGCGATGTGACGTCATTACAACAATAAAGGATGAAGAAGGTAGAATTGCGGCTGCAGGTCATGACAGCGGCTCAACTGGTGTCTGAAGCTGGGAGCTTCCTGTACCTTTCACAGTAAAAGCCGACAGTTCCAGGAGGTTCATTACAGACTTGTTGAGAGTGACGGAACATTCTAGTGAATTCCACAACAACTACAGGACATTAAAGACACACCATCACACTCATGGTTCTAACAATCCACATCTCCCACATTTATCTTCCATTTTAATAATGTGTCGCAATAAAGGAGCTGAGAGCTGCAATGCATTATGGGAGTTTCTGTTTGTCATGTTTAAAATGTAATAATTGGGGGTTATGTTAGGTTTGTAGTGTTGCTAATAATTGTGTTTTTGTTGCTTAGTTCATGTAGTTTAGTTTATTAGTTGTAAGTTGTCAACCAGCAGTGAAGAAGGTTTTGTGTGTCGTGTCCTCCTGGCATGGTCTTCCTGGGGGACTGTCAAAATAAAATGTGTGTCTCTCTGGGTGTTGTGTTCAGTGGGAGACGGGACCAAATGGCTCTTTGAGCGTTAGAGGTCACCGACCCCTGGTCTAGACTCTGTGAGTAGAACCACTGGAGAGCAGACTGAGTGGCTGTGATGTCAGAGAGGAAGTGAGATGTCAGGATTCATCAGCAAATTAGGAATGGAGATTAAAGAAATATCATTCAGGTTGGTTTTTTAGATGTAAAGGACTGATTCTTGAGAGGCACAACAAGTCAGGAATGTAGAGTATTGATTCAAAATGTACCAAAGTTTATTGTAAACAAAGCCTCTGTGAAACTGCTGGTGTTAAATCATATTTAAGGAACTTTAATCATTGAGTTGATGACATATGAGTGTTTGAAGGGAGGAATAAATACGTTTTTACTCCTTTTCGTTCACGCAAATTTAGATTAAGTGGATTTCGTTTTTTATTTTCTATCTTTTTTCATGTTTGCGTGTTGAAAGTTAAAAGTTGATTGAGGGTGTTTGTGTTTGTGCCTCCTGAAGGAGTCGGGGCTGCAGGGCTTCTTCAGAGGAGCCGTCCCTCGCTGTCTGCGGAGGACCTTGATGTCGGCCATGGCGTGGACCGTCTACGAGCACATGATGTCAAACCTGGGACTGAAGTCCTGAAGGCGAGCAGAAGGAGGAGACGGAGAGCCGGAGTCTCACTGGTGACGCCGGACGTCACAGGAGACCGGTGGACACTTCTGTGGAAACGTGTTTCTAATCCACGCCGTGACGTTTGGTTTTGCTCTTCAGCCGTGTGGACGTCCATTTTTCACGTTGGACAAATAAATCCCAGCCGCAGCGGAGGACGCCACAGCAGCATGACGCCGTGAACTTTAACCTCGGCAGGAGACTGAAGCCTGAAGGAAAAACCTGTTATTTATATTTTTGATAAGATGAAATGTGCATTTATCTGCCTTAAAATGGGACGTTTGTTTCATTTGCCTTTTGGTGTTTGGCTAATCAGTGTTAACACTTTTTCTAATAAAACTTTAAAAAATATGAAGAGTGTGAACTGTGCTTTTGTGATTCCATTTCTTCCATGCATTCACATTTGTAAGCCCGCTAACGTTAAGTTGTGCAATGCCACTTTGCACCATAAGGTGGTGTTGTGAGTCGCTCTGGGGTCTTCACAGTATCAGAAAGGTTACCATGGTTACAGTAATTGTTTGACGCTCTGCTCGACTACTAAAGACCTATAAGTGAATAAATAAAATCCTGTGAAGTGAAGCTTTGAGTGTTTGTGTCCGTGACGTGTGAAGCAGTAAGATCCGTCCCGGTGACCAGGCTATACAGCATCTTCCTCCCACTGGCCTGCGGGACTTCATGACCGTGTCGCTTCCCAACAGACTGACCTGCATCTCCTGTGTATCAGTGATTGAGCCGACGGGATCAGATCTGACCTCGCCATGCTGCAGCTTTGTTTTATGACCCGATGTAAGTCCTGACTGGAGTAATGGTGACATGACACCCTCCGCTCAGGCGCCATGTTTTATCCCCGGCAAAAACCAGATTCATACAGGAAATACTGCACATGATGGAGGTGGCTTCAGATGTGACTGTACTACGATTAGAATAATAGATTTGAGAAGGAGAGCTTTTTAATCGTACTATAAGGGGGTATTAAACTACAATAAAACCTTCTATTCGAGTTTATCCACAATATTCCGTCCTGGTGGGTGACGCCTATCAGCAGGTTGCAGCGGAGCACAGAACACCAGGGCCAAAGACTTATTGCCACAGTGGGAGATAAGCGGTGCGTCGTGGGGGAGGAGTGGCGATGTGACATCAAATAGAAAGCAAGGAGACTCTCAGTTAGCCGGTTACTGCAGGTCACTTCATTCATGCGGCCAGAAGTCACATTGAACTGTGCCAAGTGGTAAATGGTCCCTTTATTCCCGTCATGTGACGTGTTTTCACCTCTTTACACTGTTAGTTAAATATGAGTTACATATTCAGGCTCATGGTGAATCGAGCAACCATCCTTGGCATTGCAAAAGAACGTGAACATGTTAAATCAACCAGGTTCAAATAAGTCTTTCTATTCTATCTTTGTTGGCGGCTGAAGTAAATCCCTGGATGAGCGTTCTCAGTAATATTGAACATTTAGACCAGTTCACTTCACATGCATGTGTTCCATTGTGACCAAACCAGATTAAATCCCATACAATAAGATGCCAAACTAAATCATTTTACTGACTGCCACTGGGATGTCAACTTCTTTACCAACGACACACTTTGATTATCACACAATTCATGAAGCTGACGCTTCTCTTTGTGAACGGGGACGTCTGGGTGTCGCTCTCCTCACAACGTTTATGAATGAATCCCACCAAACAATGTGAATGCACAACTAAAATCTGGCAGTTTGTCGGTGAAACTGTGACTGAAATGGTTGTTGGAAACACGCGGTGTAGCGGTGGAACCTGCTTTCACTCAGTCAGCTCAGATCACCTCCACTGATCCTGCAACCCTCGTTTGGGTCAGCAGATATGAGGTAATAGCTGTTAAACCATGCAATCAGTGTGTGAAGTTACAGGCTTTATCTGTGCTTCGGCTTCATTTTACATTCTTGTGTTATCTTGCCCTCGCTGACATTATTATTCTGTATGAAACTCAAATCCAGGTCATGTTTTGTCCGAATCTAATAGATGTCCCTGTGCTCGACCTTGAGTTTGTTGATTTGACCTCCACCTTGACCAGAAAACAACTCCAAACCAAATCAATCACATATGTTTCTTTGATTTGGGGATTTCCAACAGGACTCATATCCCCTACTGTTGTGTAAAAAAAAAACCTTTCCAGCTGATCTGCTGCTTTCACTACAGCTCATGATCCTGAATGCTGCAACCATGTATTTGACCGGTTTATACTTAATTCCCATAAGACATGTTTTATTGAAATCATTTCTCAACCTTGCTGTGTCACTGTGTACACATTGTGAACCCCATTTTCCTGGAACTCCTTATCTCGAACAAACAGGCCGTGAGCACAGGTCAGTCCTTCACCGCGCAGTCAGCGTCTCAGCTTTGTCTTAATATGGTCTTTCCATCTCCATTGTCTTAATATGGGATGAGTGGACTGAGGTCACCCCCGGCTGTCTCCACACCACGTGGCGCAGCTCCACCTGCCGGCCAGCACACGTAAGCACAGCAAACCCTCCTCTGGACAAACCGACCAATCACAGGACGGGGATTATCGGTATAAATACCACGTCACTTCCTCCTAGCGCTCTCTTTTCACCGTCTGGTCAGATTTCCATACGGCGTTGTGTCGTGGTGAGTTTAAACATTCATTATTGTCTAAATAAACGCAATACCAACCTCTATGACACTACTTAATGGTAGATTAAGGAACAAGGAAGCAGGATCGATGTAAAGGTGCTTTAAGTCGTGACTTTATTTAAGTATATTTCTAATTCTTCGACTATGCTAACGGATGAAGCTAACTTATTAGCTGCGAACACGCGCTCGTCTCCATGTTCCCGTCAAAATACTAAATTAAATACTCGCCTTACTGGATTTTAGCAGCCTTTACAAGTATGTGCAATTTAAAAGGATCAAATCATGCGTGAGGATATCTAAAGCTTTTGGGAACTCTGTTAAAAGCAGTTTTATCCAAGGAAAGGCCGCATCAAAAGCGGGAAGTTTGTAGGATAATTCCTATAATTTAATCGTTTAAAGATTGTTTCAAGTATCAAGGCACAAAGCTCTCTGATCAACATGACTTATTGCAACACAGCACGTGATCGTCGTTGCAATAATTTTGAGGTTAGTATAGGTAAAGCCAAGAAATTGGCCAAGATCGACATAATAGAACCTTGAATGTCCATTTTACTTGGTATAAAAATATATCCCTGTCAACAGGAACAAGCACCTTGCTGGATTTGAACAGACTTTGCAAGAATGTATTAAACTACTTTTAAGATGTGTGAATAATGCTGGATGACATAAGAAAAGCATTGTAATTAAACCAGGATTCACCCTTAAAGTTCTACAAATAGTTTGACTTTGTGCCACAAAGAGAACTACTGCAGATTGTGATTAACTTTTAACTGTAGCAATAGAACATGTGAACTCGCTTTTGATGGACATTATCAGCCCCAAACCTGTGCAAATTAATACGACTGATTGGTCTTTGTGTTAAAAAAATTTTTTTCCAGCTCTCCCGCTAAATCCGTAACTCAAGGGAAAGTGGTCACGATGTCCGGAGGTCTGGATGTCCTTCAAATGAAGGAGGAGGATGTGCTGAAGTTCCTGGCGGCAGGAACCCATCTGGGAGGAACCAACCTGGACTTCCAGATGGACCAGTACGTCTACAAGAGGAAAAGTGACGGTGAGTGCAGACGTCAGGCTCACTGGAGCCTTTCTGATACGGAGAGGAGGAGGAAAGGCCCTGCGGGGGGGGTTTAGGGTGTCGGTGCTCCGCCTTGCAGGAGGAAGTGGTCAAAGAATGTTCACTGAATAATCCAAGTTGTGTTAATAAATAAATGGTGAATTCCTCAGTTTATCCAGTCATGATAAACTGAACATCCATGAAGTAGATCCGGATGATGCACTTGTGCAACTTCATTTAATATTATGTAACACTGCTGAGGATGTTTCTAGATCACGTGTGCCTCGTCCTCAGGTGTGTACATCATCAACCTGAAGAAGACCTGGGAGAAGCTGCTCCTGGCCGCCCGGGCCATCGTTGCCATCGAGAATCCTGCTGACGTGTGTGTCATCTCTTCCAGGAACACTGGACAGGTGAAGTGCCGGTAAAAGACGTCCGATTTCGCGATGCGCACACTATTAAAACCGGGCACTGTTGTCGGTGTTCTGGCGTCGGAAGTGTGCAAAAGCAAGCAGGCCAGGATTTCGCTAACACCATTAGGACTTCTCGTCCAATGACTGGCGTTTGATAGTGACCTGGGCCACACCTCGCCGCTCTCCCTGCTAATAAATCCTAAACGGCTGATTTGAGGCCTTAACTTTGATTTCCTGCCGTCTTCCAGAGAGCCGTGCTGAAGTTCGCCTCTGCCACCGGCGCCACCACCTTCCACGGTCGCTTCACCCCCGGTACCTTCACCAATCAGATCCAGGCAGCCTTCAGGGAGCCCCGCCTCCTGCTCGTGACGGACCCCCGCGCCGACCACCAGCCGCTGACTGAGGCCTCCTACGTCAACATCCCCACCATCGCCCTGTGCAACACCGACTCTCCGCTGAGATACGTGGACATTTCCATCCCCTGCAACAACAAGGTGAGAGCGGCGGCAGCGCCTCCCACTGGAGCTCCACCCTGTCCTGTCTGTGGTGCCGGTGGAGGTCTGGGGGAGGTGGAGGTCCGGCCACACCACCGAGTCTGAATGAGCAGGTGTGGATTGGAGGCCGCCGGTAACGGGTGTGTGGTGGTTTCAGGGTCACCACTCTGTGGGTCTCATGTGGTGGATGCTGGCCAGGGAGGTGCTCCGCATGAGGGGGACCATCTCCAGGGAGCACCCGTGGGAGGTCATGCCTGATCTGTACTTCTACAGAGACCCCGAGGAGGTGAGAGCAGCTCAGTGGGCCCAGTTGAGTCGTGGGCAGATTGAGGCCATTTTCTTAATCCTCTTGTTTGCTTGCAGATTGAGAAGGAGGAGCAGGCTGCCGCTGAGAAGGCTGTTGGCAAGGAGGAGTTCCAGACCGAATGGAGCGCCCCCGCTGCCGAGTTCACTCAGCCGGAGACGGTGGCCGACTGGTCGGAGGGCGTGGCCGTGCCGTCCGTCCCCATCCAGCAGTTCCCTGCAGGTGAGAGCAGACGCCTCCTCACACCTGGATTGAAGCTCTGCACCTTCTTTATTCTGACGAGTTTCTTTCTCACTTTGCAGCTGCTCCACCAGTCAAGACAGGTGAGCGTCTCCCCAGCATCCTCTCATTCTAACATTCGTTCATTCATTCATCCTGAGCCGTTGTGACTGATCTGTTTCCTCCTGCAGAGGACTGGAGCACTCAGCCCGCCACCGAGGACTGGTCCACTGCGCCCACGGCTCAGGCTTCTGACTGGGGCGGCGCCACGTCCGACTGGTCTTAAACCTTCAGCATCGGCAACAATTAAAGTGTTTTTCTACACTCGACTTGGTGTTCTGTTCTAATTTGTTTCTTTTTTTGGGGGGGAGGGGGGGGTTCAAATGATCCACTTTGAAGTTCAATAAAAATCAGAACAGGATTGGCAAAACAAAATCTAAAAATTACTTCCCTCTGTTACTGTGGGATATCACTTTAGCTTAAACTGAGGAAATTAAATGAAACTTTTCAAGCTTCCTACTGCCCCATAAGTAAAAATGATTAATCAAATGGTCAGCTCTGGGAAATTGTTTAAGATCTTGATTAATTTTTAATAGAAATGACGGGCATTAATCCAGAATTGATGTTCCACTGGTTGAAGGAATGAGATTCGGTTGAGCATGATTAAAAAAAAATTAACATTTTAGATTAAGGGCTTGTTTGGAGGTTTCTTTTCACAAATGAGTGTCTGAAGACACTCAGGTTACAGACATGAGGGAACTGAGCTGAGACTCCTGGACGGAGAAAACAACACTTTCCTCATCACTAAAATGTTTTGCAGTCTTTCATGGCCTAATGATCTGGTGACACAAATGAAGGTAGTGAACCACCACAAGCAGATTTCCTGCTTGAAGGAATCAAATGGAACTTGTAGGCCAAAGCTGAGTGGCAGGAGGATTTAAACCGGCCACTGAGAAGACGTTCCTGGACTGCGGGAGGAAAACCAGGGGAACGTACAAAGGCCTCAGACATTTCAAACTACTACATTTTCACATTATTGATCTGCAAATACAAAACCGGTTGTACAGACCATAAAAGTAGATCTGGTGATTTTCTTTGAAATTTCACTTCATGAAGTACTTTCTAAAAGTTGTCTACTGATATTTTTTATTTCACTTGTAAACATTTTTTTAAAGAAAATTATTGGAATTCAATAATTTTTATCTCGGAATTCTGAGGGAATTATAAATAGGAAAGAATTCAGAGAAACGTGTCTCAATTCTGACTTTAAGTGAAATTCGAAATTCAAAGATTAACGTTAGAATTTTGTCCTTAATGTCAAAAGTGTGATTGAAAAATAATTTTGACATCGAGTTAGAATTTTTATTTATGGAAATAAATTGGCTTATTGATTGAAAAAGTCTTTCATCTATGATTTTTTCCTTCAGAACTTCAAAAAAATTATGAGAATCAGAACGTACATTTCAGGATTGTCTACCGGAAGTCCCGCCCAGATGTCGACCTGTCAGTGAGACACCGGAAGTCCCGCCCCCACGTGGACCTGTCAGTCACTCGGTCAGCTGATTGCGGCTCGTGAAGCTTCAGTCCAGTTAGCTTAGCTTAGCTGCAGGTTTGTTTTTGTGAATTCAACTAAAAGTTCCCTTTAGGATAAATCGTCATTCTCGAACCGGCTCCAGGCTCCGGTGCAGTCCGCCCCTGGTTGTTACTTTCGCGGGGAGGGAAGCAGCGTGTAGCCGCTCTCCCGGCGCTGCTGGTCGGATCCAAACACTCAACAATGGCGACTCCCGGTCCGAACGGCTCGACCACCCCGGGCAGCCTCACCGCGGGACCCGCGGGACAGCACCAGAACCAGCCGCAGCACCAGAGCCAGGCTCAGCACATCACCACCGTGAGCAGCATGCAGGGTGAGTCGGCAGGCCGGAGGCTGGAGCTCCCGCGGGCTGCGGGCTGCGGCTCCGCACTCTGCCGCAGTGAAGGTTAACGTTAGCGGGGGCTAGCCGAGGGAGGCTCCGGCGACTCCCAGCACCGGGAAATATCCCCCCCGAAATATCGCCCGGAGAGCCGGCCAGCCTCTTTATTCATCCACTGGATGAACCGGCGGGATGTTTAAAACCAGAGTTAATCAACTGGAATAACCATTATCCACCATTTACTGGAATAATGCCATTTTAAAGCCTCGTTACATTCTGTTCTCCATCACCTGCTTCAGATCTCCATTCAAAAAAACTCTTAATTTTACACTTCATCAATCTTTCTACTCGTTATCTAAGGTGATTTACAATAAGCTTTATAAAAGCACATTAAATAGGGAAGTGTCGTAATCCGGCTCAGATGAAATCACAGTTTCTACCTGCGTTTTGATTTTTACAGCATAATTAACAGTCAAAATCAAGATTACTGTTGTGCAATCTGGTGCTGAAGAATCCTAATTTATTAAAAACACTCAATATAGAGAACTTGACAATCTAAACGTGGAACAACAATGCAAATTCAACCCAGGAACTATTATAGGGCATACATTAGACCCTATTGCATTACTTTACTGTTCTTGAATAAATTTACAGTTTAAGATGGATTGTGAGTAATTTAATCTGTTGCTACAGTCAGAGGCAGTAAATGTTTTTACTCAATTAGTAAATTCTGCAATTATATATATAAGTATTTCTAAATGATTAGTTGATAACAACAATGTGAATACAAGTGCCTTAAAAATGGAATAGCATAGAAAAGAAATCGATATCTTGTTAGTTTTTTGTGTAAACATAAAAGTTAATCTCAAGTTGGCAGCATTTTGTTTTAATAGATTTATGACTGTGATCGTTTTGGATTCTGCCCATTAAAAAAAAAAAGCATCAGAACGTCTGGGATTATCTTGATTTATAATCCCAAATTTTCAAAAGACTGTCCTAATCCGTTTGTTATTGTTCTAAAAATTAATCTGGACCATTTATTTTGGGAAATAAACATGCAATCTACATTTTGACAGATTAACGATTATTTCAAAAGTAGGAAAATACACTTAGTTTGTCTCCCAAAAATATTAGAGATTATTCCAAACATTTTTTATTGCTTCACAATTGATAAAATATTTACATTCCAATCAAATAACGAATCTGAGCAAATGTAGACATGAAGCTGTGATGTAAATGCAGAAAAATGAAACTAAAGCAGTAAAATAATCAACTAAATTGTGTAAATGTGAGTATGTGGAGCAGGGTTACGTGATTTAAACTTTGTGGAATCAAGTGGGTCTCCTGTGTGACGGATTTCTATACATGAAGTATTCATGTTTTTTTCTTCTTAAGCTGCGATCGTCTTCAGTTTTGGTGCTAATTCTCTTTTCATTTGAACTTTCAGAGTCCAACACCTGCTGGAGGTGTCAGAGTGAAACAGGTAAACTCACATCACTTCACATTCCACAGGAGGGATTATTCACAATTCTCCTTTTATTATAATTGTACACGTGCTGTTTAGATTATTCTAGTTAAATCCGATGGTATGAATTGATATAACTTCGCTGCATGCTTTATTTCTCTCCATGTTGAGGTCCTTGTTTCTGTAAAGAGGTTTAAAGGTGCAGTACGCAATATTTTTAATCCATCAGTTTATAAAAGACTACTAATTGAATTTACAAATTAAAACTAGCGGTAAATGAAAAGAGCTGAAGTGTGTGAGCTCATTAAAATAAAAGTGATAACTGGCAGTAATCACATTACAGCAGTAATCAGATTAGATTTGTTTAATGTGATAACAGAAACCCTCGTTAACGTCTTTTCTTTCATATTTCCCACAAATGTCATGACAAAAGACTCAAACGTATCAAAGCGTCATCTGCTGGCCGTTGTTAGCCGTTAGCTCATATGGATGCTAACTAGCCTGTCAGGGAGCCACGTCACTGTGAAACACTGAGCAGTGAGCGTCTCCATGGCAACAGACGCTGATCTCCTTTAGTCTCTCCCATGAGGAGCCTCATCCACTTTGTGTGGGACAGTTTTTCATAGTTTTGGGGGATTTATTTGGTAACAATTAAACGTTAACATCCTAAATTCTAATGGATTGATCCTTGATGACAAATCATCCCTGAAGATTTCAAGTAATTTGGGTTGATAGTTTTTGCGAAAAGTTGGTAAAATACATACAAACTGGTAAATAGATAAATAAATACACAGAGACGAAATCATAACCTTAAGTTTTATTGGGGAAAGTAATAAGATTTTTACCTTGTGTGTGAATAAATGACTCATTACTGCCACCAAGTGGTAGTTCTGGGCATGAAAGGGATTTAATGGATTTATCGAATTTATAGCTAAAAAAGAGGTTTGTTTTGCGAATTTATTTTTTTGAGGACAATCGCGGCAAAAAAAGATGCACTTTTGACAATATATGTGAGGTCAGCAGTCATTTTTAAATGCATTGCGGAAAAAAATAATTGAAAGTTGAATCAACTCTTGAATATCTGCTGGATTTAGTTTCTGAGGCCGAATGGTCCGGCGTACTGCACCTTGTAATGGCGGCGTCAAAACAAAAAACCCCAAAGCAAACTCCAGATGATCTGACAGATTTCTCCTGCTGTGTGTTCTTCTGACCCCGAGCTGCTTTAACTCTGTCTCCATGTCTCCTTTTCGCCTCAATGCTGCTAAATAACGGTCTGTCACTGCCGCCGTCACCCGGACGATGGTGAGCCGTCCGGGGAGCAGACACACCCCCTCCTCCACGCCTCCATCACGTCTCCGTCACATTCACACCTTTCCTCCTTCTTTTCCTCCGACGTGACCTGCATGCCGCTGTGTCTTTACCCATCCTGAAAACGGGGGGTGGGTGAGGGAGGTGGGAGGTGGGGGGGGGTGGTGGAGACGGGAGGAGTTGTTTGTGGAGGTGGACTCAGGAGGGCGACGCGTTGAAGTTGAAGCACTGAGGAAGTAAAAGCTGTCTTCTCACCTCCAGGCTTTCAGATAAACCTGTCAGGAGCGCCCCCAAGTAAGGAAGTGTGGTGTGTGGGTGTGGTGTGTGGGTGGTGTGTGGGTGGTGTGTGGGTGGTGTGGGGCGTCTGTGCCGCTGTGCTCCACTAACACCCTGCTGCAGCCTGGCGCCGCCCCGCAGGCCTCTAAACGCCACTGCCTCCATCAGAGGCTCATCAATACTGTCTATATGTGGCGCATACACACGTCTGCTAATACAAGAGGACAGTTTAGATGCGACAAACTATTAATAATGGTTTAAAAACGCCCAAAAAAAGTGATTATTTGATTGAAAATAGATCAATTCATTGATATTTTCTTTTTTTTTTTTTCAACCAGAGGCCACAGGGCAGAACGATTTATTGAAAATGACCCAAAACAACAAGAATAAAATGGTAAAAGAAACCAGAGGAAGCACAGAGCCAGCTCGTTTAACTTGAGGGGCAAATAAATAACCCCCCCCCTGCTGGTGCCGGGGCGTCACTGCGTGTGTTTAGTGTCAAGCTTTTCTTCACAAATAACACAAGACAACCTGCTGGTATTTCATAACACGTGTTGCCGACAGTTTCTTAACTCATTAACAGAAGAGTTTCATACGGCTCATCTGGAGAAATCACTGCAGCTCAATTTGTAAAAGGAGATTAAAAAAACCCCCATTTTGGTCCAAATAATTGAACTTCTGGTCAAAGTTTCCATTTGAAATGATGGAAAATCACATTAAATCATTTCATACATTAATATTGTCTTAGTATTTTTATCCCCCGCCGTGGCTGATAGGACCCGAAGGGGGATCTTGAAACAGTCTCCGTACGTCCGTACGTTCGAATGTTTCTACCTATATCTCGGCAACCCCTGGGCCCACAGTGACCAAACTTCACATGTGGATACATCTCAGAGGGGGAAGGGATACTATGGTGACCTTGACCTAATTTGCATATTAAGTAGGTCACAGGGTCACGAAGTGCTTAAAAACACATTTTGGGCTCTGGAGGCCTAGGTTTTTGAGCTAGGGCTCTGAAATTGTATACACACATGATACACACTCCAGGGATAACCTCCAGTACACCAAGTGACCTGACCTTGACCTTGAAGATTGGTAGGGTCTGAAGTTTGCTCGTCATGGTTGCACAATACATGTATTTTCATATAAACATTTCTCCTCATTTCTCAGCAGTTCCTGGGCCCACAGTCACCAAACTTCACACATGGACACTCCACCTGGGGAGAAGGGGCACCATGGTGACCATGACCTAATTTGCATATCAGGTCACAGGCTCACTAAGTGCATAAAAACACCTTTTGGGCTCTGGAGACGTATTTTGACATAGCTTATGAAGAAGACCTTTCAGATTCTACATAATGATCTACTAGGACCCATGGAACACCCTCTAGTGTACCAAGTGTGCTGCCTTAGAGCTGGCTTTGTGAGAAAATATAAAACCCTCCGGCGGGGGATTAGCCGAGCAACGGCCTTCTTGTATTTATTTATTTTTTTAAAAACATGGTTAAATATAACACTATATTAGAAATGGTTGAATTTGTATTCAGCCACCAATAATTGAACCTTATTTTAGACCGGGGGTGTCAAACATGAGGCCCGAGGGGGACGAGTTTGTGAAAATACCCAGAACGCAACACTGTTCTGGACGTTTCACTGTATTTTTGCGCCATCAAACTTGAGATCGGAGTCACTTGCAGGGTAAAATGTGGGCGAAGGTGTTGACATTTCCACAAAGACAAACTCCAACCCTCCAGGTCACGGCGGCCATGTTTGACCAGGCGGAGCCTCTCGGGGTGAAACCCAGATGTTTTGACACTTTCCCCCAACGAAGCGGCGGCTGAGGAGCGAAGCTCCATTTTAAAAGACGACAACTCCCGAGTCGAAAATGCAAAAGGTGTCCAAGAGTGTTGAGGAGATGAAGCTCGTTCTCGTTCGCCGCCTTTCAGTGTGAAACTAACAAGAAGCAGTCCTGGCGTGTTTAAAAACTGTGTGTGTGTGTGTGTGTGTGTGTGTGTGTGTGTGTGTGTGTGTGTGTGTGTGTGTGTGTGTGTGTGTGTGTGTGTGTGTGTGTGTGTGTGTGTGTGTGTGTGTGTAATGGCATGGGGGCATTTCAGTGTGGCTTGTTGAGATAGGCTGCTACACACACAGGTGGTGTTTTGGGTGGATGGAGGTTTTTGCTCCATCACAGGTGGGGGGGAAAAAAAACAAAACCCAGGGAATCTGGAGTGGACCACTCCTGCAGCCGCTGGTGAAGCTCCTCCCACTCCGTCCTGGTCCCGTCCAGGTTTTCTCCACATCTCAACTTCCTGAAATTCCACCCAGCTGTGATCCTGTGTCTTTAATGTCCTGTAGTTGTTGTGTGATTC
>NC_137665.1:21128805-21151305 GCF_963422515.1 Blennius ocellaris | reverse complement strand
AGCCTTTATTGATCTCACCAAGGAGAAATGTACTTGTTACATTCTGCTCTTAAGGACTCATGAGAAGGAAAGACAAGAAATGTGCAAACAGTTAGGTAAGAATAGAGGAATCTTATATACAATGACTATCAAGAACTCTAAGGGCCAAAAATATTTACAGTAAGAGTAATAATAAGTAGATAAAAAAATAGGACCAAAGATGAGATAAAAATCACAGACTATTATAAAGTATAATAAGTTCTAAGGGGAGCAAAATATACAGTAAGATGAAATACAAGGAAATTAAACTATGATGGGGGGCAAAGTGTAGAATAAAGTACAATAAACATACTATAGTAAAAAATAATACCAGTGTTGGCAGAGCAGGTTCAGTCCTAACAAGTGGTCAATTAAGTGACGTAGATATTATTTCTATACCGCATATCAATAATTATTGATATGCGATATAGACTTATTGACTTTGAGGTTGTCTGTAATGAAACGGTTGAGAGTTGGAGATAAATCACTGAAGATAATGACGTTCATCAACTCTGAATCTGCAGAAAGACAAGAATTTGAGAAGAATGGATGACGTCTGAAAGTGTGGACTTTTCCATTTCAGTGTGAAACCTGAGAAGTGTTGTTGTCTTGCAGCCGGAGAGGATAGACCCCAGCGCGTCCAGGCAGGGCTACGACGTGCGCTCAGACGTGTGGAGTCTGGGAATCACGCTGGTCAGTTCTCTCTTCTCTCCCTGGACGTCGCAGCCGGAAGCCGCTGGCTGGAGCGCTCCTGTCGGGAATGTCGCTTTGCAATCCAGGAATATTTGTCCCAACTCG
The DNA here is from genome assembly GCF_963422515.1 of Blennius ocellaris. Lineage (NCBI taxonomy): Eukaryota > Metazoa > Chordata > Actinopteri > Blenniiformes > Blenniidae > Blennius > Blennius ocellaris. Next base: position 21,150,489 of record NC_137665.1, on the reverse strand, counting down.
TTACACCAGTGGAGAAAACTGAAGCAAACCGATGTGAAAGTATTTGTTTAATAACATCGGGCCAAAAAAAGTCACATTGATCAAAGTCTGAATATTTTATATATATGAATGTAGAAATATACAAAACATTAAAAAAGTGTATATGTGTTAAAAGTGGATCTTATAATATATTAAAGGGTTAAAATATTCAAATTAAAACCTTCATCTTCTTAAATATATTTGAATTGATCAAAAATGGGAAATCAATTCAGCCAATAAAGACTCAAAGAAATATAAAGAATGTAAGCTAATTAAATGAAATACAATTTTAAATAGGTGGGGCTAAAACTGATAAATAAATGTACTTCTGGAGATGTTTTAGTCTTACACAATAAACAAATGAATAAATATTGATTATTATTATATACAAAAATGTATCTTATTATTAAAACAAAATGATTATTATTGAAAACCAATGTAATGTTTTCTTAAAGTCGGAGTACTTATATTGGCTCTTAAAAGTCCTCTTGGTTTAGTTTTGTTAAGAAATCTTAGTTTCCTGATTGAAGCCAAATGAAATGGAACTTTTGTCTTTGTTCCAGAGGAGACATTGATAAGTCTCTCTCTCCCCCCCCCCCCCCAGTACGAGCTGGCCACAGGCCGGTTCCCCTACCCGAAGTGGAACAGTGTGTTCGACCAGCTGACTCAGGTGGTTCGAGGAGATCCTCCACAGCTCAGCAACTCTGAGGAGCGACGCTTCTCCCCCAAGTTCATCGCCTTTGTTAACGTGTGGTAAGAAAACCATGGACTGTCTGTCTCTGTCTGTCTGTCTGGAAACTGCTGCAGAAACAGGCCTTTCCTGTTGCCTGGTGTTCTTCTGCCTCCTGCTGGTCAGACCTCTGAACTGCAGTCTGCACTTTTTGAAGCTCTTGTGTTTCTCCTCCGTTTTGTTGTGCAGCCTTACGAAGGACGAGTCCAAGAGGCCAAAGTACAAAGAGCTGCTGGTGAGTTCTCATCACACTGTGGAGGAGGAGGAGGAGGAGGAGGAGGAGGAGGAGGAGGAGGAGGAGGAGGAGGAGGAGGAGGAGGAGGAGGAGGAGGAGGAGGAGGAGGAGGAGGAGGAGGAGGAGGAGGAGGAGGAGGCGACTTTTGGTTTTCTACTTTAGATTAATAATGACGATTTAAAAAATAATAAGAACCATGAAAAATGACCGACTTTAAAAGTAATTTCAGGCGATTTGAATAAAAAAAATATCAAAACAAGTAAAGAGTAAAGAATTGACGCAAACTGAACACGAATTTCATTAAATGAACAAAATAGTGTTTAAGAAATTCAGTTTAAACAAACAAAAGTATAAATCTAATCAAAAAATAGATATAATAATGGAATGATAAACAAAAGAAGAAAAATGGTCAAGTTAACATTTTGGATGAAGAAAAGTATAAGTTAAATGTTTGTGTTTTTATGACATTTCTTCATTTTATGCTTGTTGATTTTATAATATCATGTAAAGTGGGTTAAAAAGTGCTACACAAATAAAATGTATCATTAGTAACAAAATGGAAGAAATTTAAAATAATGAAATTAATACAAGAAATCACGAAGAAGACAAAACTATTTTTTTAATTGAATAAGTTGTTTATTTATTTACTTACGTACTTATTTATTTATTTATTGATGTATTTATTATTTATTTGTTTGTCAGGCACAATGCAGACAGACAGAGTTACAAAAACAGAGTTTGCAGCTGATGTGATGCACAAAGAGTTTATAGTTCTTGCTCCACAACTAATTAAGATTAATTACAACCCTGGACTCATTCACTCTCACACACACATTTCTAAAAGCTTCTCACACATTCAACCTCGTACACACCGAGTATTAGTGAATATTCAAATCTAAATGATGAATATAAAACCACAGATGTTAAATTCTGATGAAAAGAAATAAACATGGGCCTTACAAATGAAGCTTTTAGTAGAATTTAATTAAAACGTTTTTTGGGGGGGGAAGGAGCAGCCGTGTCTATAAATGGAATTGAATGAAGCAGCGTGACTATGAGGTGTGGTTGTTGACGTTTGCTGTCGCCGTGGCCCCGCTGCAGCGGGATCCCTTCATCCAGATGTACGAGGAGCGCTCGGCGGACGTGGCCGGCTACGTCTGCAGGATGCTGGACCAGATGCCGGCGTCGCCCAGCTCCCCCATGTACATGGACTGACCGGCCCACCGCTCTGCCGCCGCCGCAACAACCACAAACACATCCAGCCCTCCTGTACATGAGCTCGCTCCCCTTCGCTGCCCTGTTCAAAGAGAAATGTAAAGAAAAACAAAAACCCAACAACAACCGTAAAGCACCACCGTCATTTCAGTCATGTCTGTATAATATATATATTAACACTTCTGTTTCTCTCTTCTTCACTCGAGTAACGACAGCAGCTGATTCGTCAGCGATCTCAAATGCAAATATAACCTGGAACGTGTATTTATAGAGGAGAAACTCTCCCGCATACTGGAATCATGCTCTTTGTGAATCGTCCCACCTCTTCCGTGTACGTAAACGAAAGCATCGTGTTTGGTATCTTATTGGAACTGTGCTTCTCCGGGTATAAAAAGCAGTTTTTCAGAGGTTTTAAAGAGTCGGTGCTCCACTCAGTGGATCCTATGCTGGTATATAAATAAAGAGAGAGAAAGGAGGAGGTGTGAGTTTGTCTCTTTATTCCTCGGTGGATTCAACGCCTGGAAATGTCTGAAATGATAAATCAAATGTGGGAATAAGACTGGAAACAAAGGCCTTGGATGGAGTGAGGACGTCCTACAAATTAAAAGGATTAAAACGAAGGTGCTCGGTGACTTTCTAACAAGAACGAAATGCAATTTGCATGAATAAGTGCAAAAGCAGCATAAAGTGCTCCAAAGAAATCCATGAAAACCACAAGCGCACTGAAATAATGACAGTTTATTTAATTGACTTCAATCTCTAGTAGAAACAAATCTGCTTTGCCTTGCCTAAAGACAGATTAAATTAAATGAAGCTCACAGGAAATGTAGAATGGTCTTTGAAGATTTTGTAACATTATGAAATGTTTAGTTTTATTAACTAAATGCCATAAATAATTAAAATTGTACTGTTGCTTGAAATGTCTTGAAAGTTCTGAAGTCAAGAGAAAATATTCATACAAGACTTTATTATTATTTTCATTATCATGTAGATTCATTGCATGTTTGAGCTTCTTGTCATACAGAGCTTGATGCCATACTTTGCACGCTCGTCAGAATCTATGGAAATAATTATAATTTGGTGGAATCAGGCAGCCACAGGACCACGCTTCACTGGAGCCACAAAAACATTCCTGAGGAACTTATAAAAGAATCTTATTTTCACAGCTTGAAATTGTGCAAAAGTGCCCTCTGTTGCACGTTTTGACACCAGAGTGGTTAAAATTGTTTAAAAAAAAATATATTTTTTTTGTTTGTGACAATTTGATACACAAATATGTCCAGTGTAATACAAGGACCACCTGCTGACACTGAGGTAACAAGGTTAGTATAGTTTGACCCTCGATCACTGAGGCAGGGTGATTCTCACTCAATTATTCACATTTGATTGTTTGAACGCTGATTCTGACCATTTTAATTTGATGTCTTGCTCCTGCAGTAAAACCAATTTGAACAATTTAAGTATTAAAATGCACAGCTTTTTTTTTTTTTTTTTTAAAGATACTCTTGCTATGTTGTAAATTTTTTATATCCTTGAAATATTAAAATTTGTTTATTTTAACTTTACATTTTTATTTTCCATGTAAATGGTGGGGATTTTTGTGTTTAGTCTTCAGCCTCGACCTAAAACCTTCACCGATTGAAACAATTCAACTTTGAAAACATTCAACTTTAATTTTTAAGAACATTATTTTCTTGTTTATTGACAAGAGGACGCATAATCTCGCCTGTTTCTAAATAGTCGGCTTGATGAGTCTCATCGCATCTGTTTTCCAATGAGCGTCTGACAATTTGAAACGTCATCATCAGTAGCCGGAAAAAGAGTCACGTGTCCTCCAGAATGTGCAGAAACCTCCTGTTCAGACTGTCAAACTGTTTCAGAAGCCCCCAGTTTGGCAGTGAAGGCCGAAGGAAGCTTTGTGAAGCCCTGAAGCTTGAATCGATAAAGGGTTTAATACTCGAAGCTTTTCAACACAGGCGGATTTAGCGCCATCTGGTGGGGAAAAGTATGAACAGCAGTTTGAATGACCTTAATCATGGTTGACCCGACAGCTTCTGTTTAATATCACGTGACAGTGACGTCAGGCTATTGTTGTGAAAAATAATGTCATGTTTACTTGATTAATAAACAATTTTTCTGAATAAACTTGTGCCATGTCTTCGCCTGGGACTTCTTGATGTTTGTAAACATAACTGAAGAATATATAATAATAATAATGTACAACACAATCATATAATGACTTGGGAGTACTCGGTGTAGACCTGGGGCTTATGAGTTGGTAAAGGAAACACATGGGTCATATAAGGTTATTTTATTTATTTATTTTATTTATTTGGTGTTTTATTCAGGGGGAAAAAAAGGATTTTTCCAGTCTGGGGGCTAGATATAATGTATATTACGTTTTATACACATAACGTTTTCAATCAATGATCCCGCCAATGATTCGGTTCCATATAAACCAATCGAATCAGGCACAGAGGCAATGACGTACAAATCAAGCGTCGGACGTCACTGATCACGTGACTCCGGCTCAACGAATCAAGTTTCGATACAGTCCTTGTGAGGCAAAGACCTGAAGTGTGTGGTTCTTGTGACCCACGCGCCGGTGGTCCAGCTCCCAGCGCCCCCCTGGCCGCCGTCCGGGTGGTTCCTCTGGTCGACACGGATGTTTGCGTGACGCCAGCGGCGCTCGGTTCGGCCTGAACTCTTCCGGACGTGTCTATTATTATGAATACGGTCCACGTGAGGCTGAGGTCGTGGACGTCTCTGTTGGTGAAAGGCGGATCTCTCCGTACCTGCGGCTGTGATCCGGCGAGCCTCCCACGTGCCCGGCGCCCCCTCCTCTGGACCGCCTCGCACCTCATCCGGACCATGGCGACCCGCGGCGGGGACGACGTCCCGGAGAGGCAGCAGCCCCCGGGGCCGCGGAAGGCCAACCGGAAGGAGCCGCTGCGCCGGGTGAAGGCCAAGGAGAGCCGCGGCAGGAGGACGGAGCAGCACGGACCGACCACCGTGTACCTGCAGGTGGTCAGCGCCGGCAGCCGGGACAGCCCGCCCGCCCTCTACGTCTTCTCGGAGTTCAACAGGTCGGTGGCGTCCCGGGCCCGGTTCTTCTCTACTGCCGTCACTTTCACCCCCTGTCAGAGGATAACAATAATAATAATGATAAGAATTAACCAGTCATGACCTCAAATTAATAACTGGAGACACAGAGTTATTCTATTTTCTCACCAACGTCGCCTCCATCCCGTCATATTTGCTGTTATGGAGATCAAATGATACGGAACACATGAGACTGTGGTGTTTTCTAACTGAACCGTGTGAACTACAGACATGTTATAGCAGGGGCGTCAAACTGGTTCCAGTTGAGGAGCCACATCAACCTGACCTCTGACCTCTGGAGGCCCAACAAGTCAAACATCACATTAAACTGCAGATATGGACAAATGTCAAAGTCTTTCCTTCATTTGTAACTTAGATTAGATTGGAAGTAGATTAGAAGCTTTTATTGTCATTGTACAATAAAATTGCACAACGAAATTGCGGTGTAGCTAAAAACACACAGTTGACATAGAATGGAACACAGGCAGCCATTCTCACATTCAGCATTGCATTCATCTCAGCAGACACACCATATATACAGAATAACCTAAACATTCACACACACGTTCAGCTCTCACACAGACCCGCTCACACACACCCAAGGACATAGTGCAGTAATGTAAAAAGTTAAAAGAAACAACCGATAATAAGTTACAACTGCAAGGATTTGCCAGTCTTATTCTGAAATATACACATTAAAGGAAATCAAATATTATTATATTTGCAAAAAAACAAACCCTCAGTCACCTGTACCTGGATATTATATTTTTATTCAGGATTAAAACACATTGTCATCATCTGGAAATTGTTTTGAGTTTGTGTCTAAAGTATCACTTCACATAAGTTGGACTCGTTGCTTTATTGTGAAAGGCGTTGCATCATGTGACCTCCACAGATGCATTAATGTCGGGGGTCAAATTCTGACCAAGGGTGGTTTTAAATGTCATTTTTGCCAATCTGGTGTTTTTAGATCAGCCTCTGTCACTTTTCATATTTATACTTTAAAAAAAAATAAAAATCCCATGGCGGCCGAATCAGATCCTCTGGCGGGCCGCTTCTGGCCCCCGGGCCGCATGTTTGACCCCCCCTGTGTTAAACTGTCCTTGGTCCCAAAAGAGAGGGTTTAATTCTCATGTCTCCCTATTTACCATAAATAAATGAGCTTGTTTGTCAACATGTGGGAATTTTACATAGTGAATTTCTGCTCCGTTCACTTTATTGGACGCGTCTGAATCAAAAGCGTCACCATCAGGAGGAGTGGAGGTGTAGAACGATAGAACGCAACTCCACGGCCGTTTCCATGGAAACTTCCGTAAACACACGCTGATCAAAAACTAAAGTTCTCTTTCACATTAAAAGGTTAATTTTATCGCTAACAAAAAAATCCAAGCTTCCATTTACAGGAGTATAAAGTTTGTTTTGTAGTTGCTGATGAACCAGAAGTCTGGCTTCATTATAAATTACCGTATTTTCCGCACTATAAGGCACCTAAATACCTCAAATTTTCTCAAAAGCTGCCAGTGCGCCTTATAACCCGGTGCGCCTTATATATGGAAGAATTGTTCTACTGGAGACTGCTATTTGACAGCTGAACTACCAGAAGCTTTTATTTTGACAACTCTGACTTCGCAACTGGATCTTCAGAGGACGACACTCCACACAACACCTTCATCACTCATGGTTGCACACCAACATTCTAACAAACCAAAATAAACTAGATGAAATAATTACTCCCTAAACTGGGGAACAAAAACACATAAACACAATCAACACAACACCAAGCCCAACAACAACCCACAATAACCTCCAACAACACAAAACATTAATTCCCATCATGCCTTGCATCCTGAGCTCCTCAGTGCAGCCGATAGCTGCAATGAATTATGGGAGTTTCTGTTTGTGGTGTTTTAAATGCAATTATTGGGGGTTCTATTTGGTTTGTGGTGTCGGTAATAATTGTGTTGTGTTGTGTTTTTGTTGCTTAGTTCATGTAGTTTAGTTTATTAGTTGTAAGTTGTCAACCAGCAGTGAAGAAGGTTTTGTGTGTAGTGTCCTCCTGGCATAGGCTGCAGGTAGGACTATCAAAATAAAGTGCGTGCACCTCTCTGGGTGTTAGAATCAGTGGAAAATGTAACCTAATGGCTTTGAGCTATAAAGGTTGTTGACCACTGGTCTATTCCATGTGCCTTATAATGCGGTGCGCCTTATATATGAACAAAGTTGTAAATTATGTCAATCGATGTAGGTGCGCCTTATAATCCGGTGCCTTATAGGGCGGAAAATACGGTAATCAATAAATTCATTAAGCGTCTCCATGATGATCTGAGTAACGTGTTTCCTGTCTGCTGCAGGTACCTGTTCAACTGTGGGGAAGGAACCCAGAGACTCATGCAGGAGCACAAGTAAGACACGCACACACACACACACACACACACGCACACGCACGCACGCACGCACGCACGCACGCACGCACGCACGCACGCACGCACGCACGCACGCACGCACGCACGCACGCACGCACGCACGCACGCACGCACGCACGCACGCACGCACGCACGCACGCACACACACACACACACACACACACACACACACACACACACACACACACACACACACACACACACACACACACACACACACACACACACACACACACTTCACCTGCACAGATTGACGGTATGTGTGTGTGTGAGACAGGCTGAAAGTGTCTCGGTTGGACAACATCTTCCTGACCAGGCTAAACTGGCAGAACGTGGGCGGATTATCAGGTCTGTAGCGTCGCAACATCTGGAACCGCCTCCACTGCCCCGCCTGTTCCCTCGGCTCCCAATCCGTAAAGTTCCCCCTTCCTGAGCGTCCGTCTCTTCCAGGGATGATCCTGACGCTGAAGGACACCGGCGTCCCGGAGTGCGTCCTCTCCGGACCGCCGCAGCTGGTGAGGAGTGGAACGCCGTTCCGTCCCGCGGGAGCCTGAACTCCGAGAGGCTTGACGTTTGTGTTTCCCTCCCAGGAGCAGTACGTGGACGCCATCAAGTCCTTCTCCGGCCACCTGGAGGACATCCGACTGCGTAGGTTGAGTTTCCCCGTCCCCAGCGCAGCGTCCCTGCAGGTTTGTGAGTGTTGACGCCTTGTCTCCTGGCAGTGGTGCGGCCGTACAGCGAGGAGACGTACAGGGACGACACCATGACCGTCTTCCAGGTGCCGTTGTTCGGTGAGTCACCTTCACCGTGTCTGCTGCTCCGAGGCCTTCAGTCCTCTCTGACCTCTTCTTTCCTCCGGCTGGGCTGAAGCCACGTCAGAGGACGGCCGGAGGAGCCCCCGCCACACGGACCAGGACCAGGACAAGGACAAGGACCAGGACCCCGGTGAGTCCCGCAGGACTGGGAGGTCCTGCTTCCACGGCAGAGTTTCATGTGGAAGTTGCTTCAGAAAAGTTTCACTGCACCGTTCTGAAAACGAACATCTCTAAGATGTGACATTAAGATTAATGATTACCGTAATGTCTGGACCAGGGGTCGGTGACCTTTAATGCTCAAAGAGCCATTTGGTCCCGTCTCCCACTGAACACAACACCCAGAGACACACATTTTATTTTGACAGTCCCCCAGGAAGACCATGCCAGGACGACACGACACACAAAACCTTCTTCACTGCTGGTTGACAACTTACAACTAATAAACTCAACTACATGAACTAAGCAACAAAAACACAATTATTAGCAACACTACAAACCTAACATAATCCCCAATAATTACATTTAAAACATGACAAACAGAAGCTCCCATAATGCATTGCAGCTCTCAGCTCCTTTATTGCTACACATTATTAAAATGGAAGATAAATGTGGGAGATGTGGATTGTTAGAACCATGAGTGTGATGGTGTGTCTTTAATGTCCTGTAGTTGTTGTGTAATTCACTAGAATGTTCCGTCACTCTCAACAAGTCTGTAATGAACCTCCTGGAACTGTCGGCTTTTACTGTGAAAGGTACAGGAAGCTCCCAGCTTCAGACACAAGTTGAGCCGCTGTCATGACCTGCAGCCGCAATTCTACCTTCTTCATCCTTTATTGTTGTAATGACGTCACATCGCTGCTCGTTCACCACCCTACATTTTACCACTCTTTGTAAGGACTGCGCTCTGGGTGGCTTTGCCTCCTTACGTCCCTCTCTGGGTGGCCTTGCCTCCTTACGTCCCTCTCTGGGTGGCTTTGCCTCCTATCGTCCCTCTCTGGGTGGCCTTGCCTCCTTACGTCCCTCTCTGGGTGGCTTTGCCTCCTTACGTCCTTCTCTGGGTGGCTTTGCCTCCTTACGTCCCTCTCTGGGTGGCTTTGCCTCCTTACGTCCCTCTCTGGGTGGCCTTGCCTCCTTACGTCCCTCTCTGGGTGGCTTTGCCTCCTTACGTCCCTCTCTGGGTGGCCTTGCCTCCTTACGTCCCTCTCTGGGTGTCCTTGTTCTGAAGGGCGCCGTGTCACAGGCACTGGTCAGAACAATGCATTTATTGAATTAAAAGTTAAAAAAAAAAACTTATTGTGGCTTATTTTCAGGTGCCCACAATAGTCTGGGAATTACGGTAGTTTGAAAAATCATTCCGCTACAATTTTTTTTAATGTTCTGAATAATCTGATACTTTTCTGAGGGATTACCTTCTAAATGTAATCGGATTTCTTTGTTTCATGATCTGAATTAATTTCATGTCGAACTGAAACACAAATTAACGGTTGAATGTCGATTTTCTTGCAGACGAGAGACGATCGAGGAGAGAAACGTCGTTAGTGGTGGCTTTTATCTGTAAGGTGTGTGTGTGTGTGTGTGTGTGTGTGTGTGTGTGTGTGTGTGTGTGTGTGTGTGTGTGTGTGTGTGTGTGCGTGTGTGCGTGTGTGCGTGTGTGCGTGTGTGCGTGTGTGCGTGTTACACAAACTAACCTCTTCTAAAATGATTTTTCCAGCTTCACCCAAGGAAAGGAAACTTTCTGGTCCCTCAGGCGAAAGCCCTCGGACTTCCTGTGTACGTAGGATTTTCTTCTTTACAGGAGGTTGATTGATTAGAGGATTATAGATTGTTGGAGTATATTATATCCTCTTGTGTGTAAAACTTTGAGCTCACTACTTTACGTGGGTTAAAATCCACGAGTCGTACGATTTCCAACAAGTTGCAGTTCCTCACCTTGTGGTACACGACTCAACTTTTGAAGTTGGATGTACTAAAGTAAACTTCACGTAATCTTCTTCTCTGCTTTTAAAACCAAAGTAACGACCGACAGCGTCTCTCATTTCAACCATTCGTATAAAACCTCTGATTGTTTGGAGCCAAAACTGAAAATTCTTGTTTTGTGTCTCTGCAACTTTTTGACTGCAGAAGTTTTTTGCAGATATATTGAATTAAATGTGAGATACTGCAGTAACTTCTACTTGGTGTAGTTTTTAGATGCGGTTGCGTCATACACGAAGCTTTGATGATTTTACATGTCAAAAGAGAGGAGTAGAAGCCTTTCGTTATAAACATTAAAAACAGCCTCGAAGGTACGATTTCAGTACTCTGAGTAGTTTCACTGGAGTAAAAATTAGCTGCAGTCTTTCTACTTTCAGTCAGACGGAATTTGAATAAATGAAAGAATATTTTTGATTGATTTGCAACCTGGTTTGGTGGAATTTGACGTATTTAATTGACAAATGTGGTTTTAATTTGATGCATTTTTATTGGATTTGATTTATTTACCACGACCATAAAGTTGATCTGGATCTTGTTTTTCTGCTCGTTTTCTCTTGTGCAGCGGCACGGCGGCCATCGGCCCCATGATCGCCACCCTGAAGGCCGGCAACAGCATCGTGTTCCAGGGGAAAGAGGTGTGTGCGTGTGCGTGTGTCTGTGTGTGTGCGTCTGTGTCTGTGTCTGTGTCTGTGTGTGTGTGTGTGTGTGTGTGTGTGTGTCTCGCTGACGCCCCTCCCCCCTGCAGATAAGATACAGAAGCTTGAAATGCAAAACAAATGGACTCAAAAACTTTCTTCCCCGTTGCCATCAGACTTCTGAACAGCTTCTGAACATGTTTACATTTAATCTGTACAATTGCACACAATGCACATCTCACTTTCTAACTAATATTTTGCACTGCTCTGTTATTTTATTTTATATTTATTCTATTTTCTTGTGTACATACTTATTTATTTATGTATGTCGGCACCAGGGTAGACGGCAAAGTAAGAATTTCATTACACTGTGAAACCTGGCTTTTACTGTTGAAATGACAAATAAAACACCTTGAACCTTGAACCTTGAACCCAGATCCAGCCAGAGCAGGTGTGCACCCCCACAGACCCGGGTCCGGTCTTCATCGTGGTGGAGTGTCCCTCTGAGGACTTCCTGTCTGCCGTTTGCAGCAACAAGCAGCTGAGAAAGTGAGAGTCGAGGTCGTCGGGAGGAGTTCCAGCCGGTCCAGACACTAGCTGACGCTGCGTCCCCCCCCCCCCCCCCCCCCCCAGGTACCAGAGCGGCGGGGGGGAGGACGGCGCCGTGCTGGTGGTCCACATGACCCCGGAGTCGCTGCTGCACACGGACCAGTACCAGGAGTGGATGGAGCGCTTCCCCCCCACCACCGAGCACCTGATCCTCAACGAGCAGGTCTCCACCGTCCACAACGTGCGCAGCCACAAGATCCAGGCGCAGCTCAACATGATCCACCCCGACGTCTTCCCGCCGCTGCAGGCTCACCGGGCCCGGGTCAGACCACAACCCCTGATCACACACATAATCCCGGGAGATTAACACTGTCTGGGGAGAGGTGGGCGGAACGTCAGCTGGACGTCATGACGAACCCTGATACACCTTGCATTAACCTGGATGTTAGAGGGGGAAGATGCTCTATAATCTGATGTTAGAGGGGGAAGACGCTCTATAATCTGATGTTAGAGGGGGAAGACGCTCTATAATCTGGTGTTAGAGGGGGAAGATGCTCTATAATCTGGTGTTAGAGGGGGAAGACACTATAATCTGGTGTTGGAGGAGGAAGATGCTCTATAATCTGATGTTAGAGGGGGAATATGCTATATAATCTGGTGTTAGAGGGGGAAGACACTCTATAATCTGGTGTTAGAGGAGGAAGATGCTCTATAATCGGGTGTTAGAGGAGGAATATGCTCTATAATCTGATGTTAGAGGAGGAAGATGCTCTATAATCTGATGTTAGAGGGGGAAGACACTCTAATCTGATGTTAGAGGAGGAAGATGCTCTATAATCTGATGTTGGAGGAGGAAGATGCTCTATAATCTGATGTTGGAGGAGGAAGATGCTCTATAATGTGATGTTAGAGGGGGACGATGCTCTATAATGTGATGTTAGAGGGGGACGATGCTCTATAATGTGATGTTAGAGGGGGAAGGTGCTCTATAATCTGATGTTAGAGGAGGAGGATGCTCTATAATCTGATGTTAGAGGAGGAGGATGCTCCATAATCTGATGTTAGAGGAGGAAGATGCTCTATAATCTGGTGTTAGAGGGGGAAGATGCTCTATAATCTGGTGTTAGAGGGGGAAGATGCTCTACAATGTGATGTTAGAGGGGGAGCTGCTCTATAATCTGATGTTAGAGGAGGAAGATGCTCTATGATCTGATGTCAGAGGGGGAAGATGCTCTATAATCTGATGTTGGAGGAGGAAGATGCTCTATAATGTGATGTTAGAGGGGGAAGATGCTCTATAATGTGATGTTAGAGGAGGAAGATGCTCTATAATGTGCTGTTAGAGGGGGAGATGCTCTATAATCTGATGTTGGAGGAGGAAGATGCTCTATAATCTGATGTTGGAGGAGGAAGATGCTCTATAATGTGATGTTAGAGGGGGGAGATGCTCTATAATCTGATGTTAGAGGAGGAAGATGCTCTATGATCTGATGTCAGAGGGGGAAGATGCTCTATAATCTGATGTCAGAGGGGGAAGATGCTCTATAATCTGATGTTAGAGGAGGAAGATGCTCTATAATCTGATGTTGGAGAAGAACACTTCCTAATCCCAGTTGGTCACCATGATACCAGATTCCTGACATCATAAATGGTTGACAAATAGATTTAATTTAGACACAAAGTTCAGAATACAATCATGGGATTTGTGCTTTTTTTTGTCAGTTTTAGAGTTTTGTTTCCCATCAAAATGCTAATAATTTGTCAGAACACCTCAGTAAGCTCATGTCTACCTGCCCCCCCCCCCCCCCCCCCCCCCCAGGAGCCCCAGGCGGCCCTCCACATCCCCAACGTCAGAGCAGAGTGCATGTTGAAGTTCCAGCTGAGACCCGTCATGGAGTGGCAGAGGTCGGTTCATCCTGCAGCCCACTGCATCGTCAGGGTGGAGCACTGGAGCTCCACCCTCCTCTCTGCCCTCCACCCTCCTCTCTACCCTCCACCCTCCTCTTTACCCTCCACCCTCCACCATACCCTCCACCCTCCTCTTTACCCTCCACCCTCCTCTCTACCCTCCACCCTCCTCTCTACCCTCCACCCTCCTCTTTACCCTCCACCCTCCTCTCTACCCTCCACCCTCCTCTTTACCCTCCACCCTCCTCTCTACCCTCCACCCTCCTCTCTACCCTCCACCCTCCTCTCTACCCTCCACCCTCCTCTTTACCCTCCACCCTCCACCATACCCTCCACCCTCCTCTTTACCCTCCACCCTCCTCTCTACCCTCCACCCTCCTCTCTACCCTCCACCCTCCTCTTTACCCTCCACCCTCCTCTCTACCCTCCACCCTCCTCTTTACCCTCCACCCTCCTCTCTACCCTCCACCCTCCTCTCTACCCTCCACCCTCCTCTCTACCCTCCACCCTCCTCTCTACCCTCCACCCTCCTCTTTACCCTCCACCCTCCTCTCTACCCTCCACCCTCCTCTCTACCCTCCACCCTCCTCTTTACCCTCCACCCTCCTCTCTACCCTCCACCCTACCCTCCACCCTCCTCTCTACCCTCCACCCTACCCTCCACCCTCCTCTCTACCCTCCACCCTACCCTCCACTTTACCCTCCACCCTCCACTCTACCCTCCACCCTCCTCTCTACCCTCCACCCTCCTCTCTACCCTCCACCCTCCACCCTACCCTCCACCCTACCCTCCACCCTCCACCCTACCCTCCACCCTCCTCTTTACCCTCCACCTTCCTCTCTACCCTCCACCCTCTTTACCCTCCACCCTCCACCATACCCTCCACCCTCCTCTTTACCCTCCACCCTCCTCTTTACCCTCCACCCTACCCTCCACCCTCCTCTCTACCCTCCACCCTCCTCTCTACCCTCCACCCTCCACCCTCCTCTTTACCCTCCACCTTCCTCTCTACCCTCCACCCTCTTTACCCTCCACCCTCCACCATACCTTCCACCCTCCTCTTTACCCTCCACCTTCCTCTCTACCCTCCACCCTCTTTACCCTCCACCCTCCACCATACCCTCCACCCTCCTCTTTACCCTCCACCCTCCTCTTTACCCTCCACCCTACCCTCCACCCTCCTCTTTACCCTCCACCCTACCCTCCACCCTCCTCTTTACCCTGCACCCTCCACCCTACCCTCCACCCTCCTCTTTACCCTCCACCATACCCTCCACCCTCCTCTTTACCCTGCACCCTCCACCCTACCCTCCACCCTCCTCTATCACAACTTCTTTACTTCTCCTCACTGTTTCTGTAATTCACTGTGGAAACATGCAGGTCGGTCGCTCGGTGTTTGTGTGTGTGTGTGTGTGTGTGTGTGTGTGTGTGTGTGTGTGTGTGTGTGTGTGTGTGTGTGTGTGTGTGTGTGTGTGTGTGTGTGTGTGTGTGTGTGTGTGTGTGTGTGTGTGTGTGTGTGTGTGTGTGTGTGTGTGTGTGTGTGTGTGTGTGTGGTAGTGTGTTAGTGTGTGTGTGGTTCTGACTCTGTGTCGTTGGTTAGAGACGCCATCCCGTCCTGCAGCTCAGAGGAGTTTGTGAAGGAAGCTTCAGAGGTGCCGAACTTCCTGTCTGAGGTGGAGGAGTGCAGGAAGTCCTGCTCCAGCGAGGCTGAGGAACCTTCTGGTGAGTGTCACACAAAATGACACAAACAACACAATAAACGCATCACAAAAAAAACACTGCGCTCGCCACGTTGTCAGAGAAATGTGTCATCATAGAAAAGCTGTGCTCGCCATGTTGTCAGGGAAATGTGTTGCCATAGAAACGCTGTGTTCGCCACGTTGTCAAGGAAATGTGTTGCCATAGAAACGCTGTGTTCGCCACGTTGTCAGGGAAATGTGTCGTCAGAAACGCTGTGTTCGCCACGTTGTCAGGGAAATGTGTCGTCATAGAAACGCTGTGCTTGCCAAGTTGTCAGGGAAATGTGTCGTCATAGAAACGCTGTGCTCGCCATGTTGTCAGGGAAGTGTCGTCATAGAAACGCTGCGCTCCCCACGTTGTCAGGGAAATGTGTCGTCATAGAAACGCTGTGCTCGCCATGTTGTCAGGGAAATGGGTCATTGCAAAAACATGTCGCCACGGAAACGCTCCCATGCCATCATCACTGAAAAGCACTGCTCTCAATTTTCATTCGTCAGGTAAACATGGCGCTTTCTCTGTTACCATGGAAACATGACTCTTCGCCAATTTGTGTGACAATCAAAGCTGAACTGCAAAGGATGATGTGTGTGTGGACAAGACTAAAGACTGTGTGTGTGTGTGTGTGTGTGTGTGTGTGTGTGTGTGTGTGTGTGTGTGTGTGTGTGTGTGTGTGTGTGTGTGTGTGTGTGTGTGTGTGTGTGTGTGTGTGTGTGTGTGTGTGTGTGTGTGTGTGTGTGTGTGTGTGTGTGTGTGTGTGTGTGTGTGTGTGTGTGTGTGCGCGCGTGTCGCAGGTCAGCAGTACCCGGAGGTGGTCTTCCTGGGGACGGGGTCGGCTCTGCCGATGAAGATCAGGAACGTCAGCGGTACTTTAGTGAACATCAGGTGAGATACATGACACTTGTTTACAGATAAACAATCATTGTCATCACTTCTGAGGAGGAATGTTTGAAAACGAGAGATGTGGTGTGATGCTGCAGCGCCGCCAGACTCCTCGTGGTCATTCTGCCGCTTCGCTGCTGAAATGATTGCATCAGATACCGAAAGAGGCAGAAAACAAAAACAAGCTCCAGAGAAGAGCAGGACTTTACTGGAAGTAACTAACTCATCTGTCCTGGAGGCATAGTGGACACTGAGGGAGTGGTAGTGTTAGTGTGTGCTTCAGTCATGACTCAATGCATCTGGATTATCATGCTCTATAATCTGGTGTTAGAGGAGGAAGATGCTCTATAATCTGGTGTTAGAGGAGGAAGATGCTCTATAATCTGGTGTTGGACGAGGAAGATGCTCTATAATCTGGTGTTAGAGGAGGAAGGTGCTCTATAATCTGGTGTTAGAAGAGGAAGGTGCTCTATAATCTGGTGTTAGAAGAGGAAGGTGCTCTATAATCTGGTGTTAGAGGAGGAAGGTGCTCTATAATCTGGTGTTAGAAGAGGAAGGTGCTCTATAATCTGGTGTTAGAGGAGGAAGGTGCTCTATAATCTGGTGTTAGAGGAGGAAGATGCTCTATAATCTGATGTTGGAGGAGGAAGATGCACTATAATCTGATGTTGGAGGAGGAAGCTGCTCTATAATCTGATGTTAGAGGAGGAAGATGCTCTATAACCTGATGTTAGAGGAGGAAGATGCTCTATAATCTGATGTTAGAGGAGGAAGATGCTCTATAATCTGGATTATAGTGGAGGAAGATGCTCTATAATCTGGATTATAGTGGAGGAAGAAACATAAAGGTGTAATCCAGAGTGGAGCTGAACCGTCTGTGGCTCCTGGATTAACGTGACCCTTGACCTCTGGCCTGACAGCCCCAGTCAGTCTGTGCTCCTGGACTGCGGCGAGGGAACGTTCGGTCAGCTCTGCCGTCACTACGGAGACGAGGTGGACCGCGCTCTGGCCAACATCTCCACTGTCTTCATCTCCCACCTGCACGCCGACCATCACACGGTGAGCGGGCCGTCGCCACGGCGACGTGACTCATGCCGACGGGCCTTTGAGCCGAAGTGGTTGACGCCGCTGCTCCTGGTTGCAGGGCCTGCTGATGCTGCTGTACCAGCGGGAGCGCGCCCTGGTAGGTCCCCCGGGGAGAGCTTTGGTGTTGAGGCCGAGACGCCTGTGTGACGGCGATGCGTTCACGTCCCCAGAGAGCCGTGGGAAAGCCGGTCGTCCCCGTCTACCTCATCGCTCCGGTTCAGATCATGTCGTGGCTCAACCAGTATCACCAGCACTGCCAGCAGATCCTCGGACACATCAAGTCGGTGCAACCCTTCGTTTACACGCCGTCTGTCACAACCTGTTCAGCTGGTCACCTCACCTATTCACCTTGTTCCGGAGGTTTGCGTGGGCGGCGCCATGCGCGTAATCACACCTCCGCTTTAGCTCCGCGCTACTTGATTTGCGATACCAGTCTGTTTAATTGTTTCCAATTTAAAGCGATCAGAGACGGCCGGCGTTAATTGCGCAGTGCGTGGTCGTCATAGTAGCTGGAGGAAAAGGAAGCTAACTCTGTCGCAGCTTTGTTTTCAACATCAGAAGAAGAGGTCTGAGTGTCGTGGTCCTTTGTTTACCTTTATATCTGTTCCTGCAGCAGCTAAATATTTCCCGACATGGACATGCTGCGTATCTTTACAAAGCATGTTTTAGGTAGTTTTTAGTCGCTGGGTTTGTTTAACAGACGCCTTAATTTCCTAAGCAAGACGCGGCTTAAGAATCGCTAGACCGGCTGGAAGCTAACTAGTTAGCAATGTTAGCCTGTCATCTTGTAAACACTACCAACTCCGCGCTGCGGCACTATAATGACAGCATTTAGCACTGGACACACTCTGATTTAGACTGGAGTCTGTAATAAAGTCGGCTCTATATGGAATATTGTGTTTCCACACTGAAGAATCCTCCAGATCGTTGCTCTTTGCTCTCCTCAGTGAAGAGGAGCTCCGTACTGAGACACAGGAGGCAAACGGGCTCTAGAAACACCTCAAACTATCAACAGAAACAATGCATCGTTTACTCGTTGGTGTACATGATCGCAGCACATTTGACCCAAAAAAACCTCCCTTATATGATATTTTAGACGCAAGTCTTCCCAGTAGTTCTCCGTAGAAATGAATACGATTTCGCTGTAACAGGAAGTGCGTTTCAAACGGAAGTGTGGGACAGAAGTAAAAGTGGGCGGGGCAGAATAAGGTGAATATATGACAATGTGTCACAAATACCATCTGTGACCACCAGGTGTCTCTGTAGGACCACAGAGCTGCTCAAGGGGCTCAGAAAGTCCTCCTCCCCTTCAGGGTTTCACTGGCCGAGCAAGAAAAATATCTTCCCGACAGAAAAATCTGCACAGAATCTAAAGTGTAAATGAAATGAAGTCGTAAATATATTTGAAGCGCCTGTTGTCTTTATGCGGCGTTTTCCATCGCGTGGCGTCGTCCCTCCAGATCATAGCGCCGGAAATAATTCACGGGAACTTGTTCAACTAATAATTTATGTTCTTTAAGCTGGTGTTTCTCAAAATTCACAGAGGATTTAAAAAAAGTTATTGATTCTTGTAAATTCACATTTCGTTTGCTTGTTTGAGCCACGTCTCACTATCAGTGATGGATAAACAGTAACCCTGTTAAATCTGAATACATATTTGGTTCTCATCATATTTCCTTTTTTCGCTCCGTTTAGTTTGATTTAATTAAACAATGAAAGGGGGCGTGTCCCACACTGGATTAATGTGTTGAGGAGCCTGGTGAAGTGGAGCTGCAGTGACCTTCAGTCCACTACATACACTGAGAGTCTACGTAGTTTGATAGTGAAAGTTCAGTTTCCAGCCTCGTCTATGGTCCTTTTTCCAGTTCGTCTTTATTTTTTTCAAATTTTTTTTTTCAGCCTCATCCCGAACAAGCTCCTGTGCGAGGACGCCGAGGCGCCAAGACCGAAGACGAAGTCCTTCATCCAGGCAGTGCTGAAGAAGAACGACCTCCAGAAGGTCAGGGGCAGTTCTAACGTCACCACATTAACCCTTCATGTGCCTTTAATCCTCCTCTCCTCCTGAAAAACCTCATCATGAACACATACAAAGTTCTCTAGGTAATATATGTGAAACCACCAGGTGGCAGCATTGCTGCACTATTTTAACCTGAGTGAATCTCAGCTGAGCTGCTGGTGGAGATCTGGAGCAGAACACAGGTGGTTCCCATGTATTAGATATGGATCCGGGGTTCTAGTGGGCCGGACCGGTGAAATGTCGAGCCAGGGTGACCTGAAACTTTGAGATAAAGTTTCTCTCTGCAGTGCCACAGTGTAAATATGATGAAAATGTTGAATTCCGTGTTGGATTTCCTGGTTCTTGCCTCCCTCTTTCAGTCCGGACATGACGCTGTAGCTTTAAATTCACCTCCCGACAGCGTTCACTCATTAACTCATTCATTTCAAGCCGTTTATTGGAGCAGCATAAAGACACGTAGTGGATATGTCAAGGAAACATCATGGAAATAAACTGCAGTTAGTTTCTCTTTCCACACGGCTACGGAAATGCCTCGTTGGAGTGGCGTTACCATGGCAACACACTTTTCTCCTCTTCATATGTCAGGAAAAGCTGCGAACTTTAAAATCACTGAGCTTCTTGTGACTGAAAATGACCAGTGGAGCAGCCGAGTGTGACGCCGTGGCCCAGATGTGGCCCAGATGTGGCCGTTTGGTTCCTAATTAAAAAAAAAAGTAGAATACACGAAATGACAACGTTTGACGCAGACAGTAAAGTTTTGAGCCCGTAGTGCCCTGCGTTGCGGAGCTCCCTGGCTGTGAGGGAGGACGAGGGTTCCTCTGTACTGACGGGCGTCGGCCCTCGTGCTTTGTGCTCCTCAGTTCCAGACCTGCGCCGTCCGTCACTGCAAGAACGCCTTCGGCTGCAGCTTCACGCACCGGTCGGGCTGGAAGCTGGCGTTCTCCGGCGACACCATGCCCTGCGACGCATTGGTGCACATCGGTCAGTAGCACTCTCCGTGATTACAGCCGCCGCTCCCCCTCGCCACGGCGGACCGGGCCGCTCCCTCAATAACGGGATCGATTCCCGCCGGGCCGCCGCTCCGCCGCGCGGCGTCCTGAATAATTGATCCCATATTTCCCAATGCGTCCGGAGAGCTGGCAGCCTCCTGCTAATGGCTCCTCCGGGCCTCACTCCATCCACGGGCTGGACGGGGTCCAGGCGGGGACGGCCGGCGTCGCCCTCGTCCGTCGGGTCGAGGACGTCTGGACCCAGACGGACGGACTCCTGGTCACGCTCCCCGACCTCCCGCGGGACGGGAACCGGGCTCAACGTGTGTTTGTCCCCACCCCCCCCCCCCCCCCTGCAGGGAAGGACGCCAGCCTGCTGATCCACGAGGCCACGCTGGAGGACGGCATGGAGCAGGAGGCGGTGGAGAAGAGGCACAGGTGAGCTGCAGCCGCCCTGATTGGAGGGGCGGGGAGGGGCGAGTCGCACGAGCGGGCGGAGCTTCGTTGTGAGGGTGTGGTTGCATTGAAGCCCTGCGAAAGCGGCGCTCGTCGTTCAACTTCCTCCTTCTCCTTGGCCCCGCCTCCGGCCAGAACACGTCGTTTTATATGTTTTAGTTTCTGAAAACGACAGTTTCCACAAAAACGGCAAATAGAAGATGTAGGTTTCATGTTGGGCCACTAGTGGGTGCTGTTTGTTTATTTTTGTTGATAATGAAACCACGCCCACAGTCGGAGTGTTGTCAAAATGCTCAGTTTCCCCCCGGTTGCCATGGAGACAGATTTGGAGGGCTTTCAAAATGTTGTTTCCCCTCATTTCAAATGAAACGGAGTCAGTGTAACAACAAAAGCAACAAAAACACAATTATTAGCAACACTACAAACCTAACATAACCCCCAATTATTACATTTAAAACACCACAAACAAGCTCCCATAATGCATTGCAGCTCTCAGCTCCTTTATTGCTACACATTATTAAAATGGAAGATAAATGTGTGAGATGTGGATTGTTAGAACCATGAGTGTGATGGTGTGTCTTTAATGTCCTGTAGTTGTTGTGTGATTCACTAGAATGTTCCGTCACTCTCAACAAGTCTGTAATGAACCTCCTGGAACTGTCGGCGCTCTGCAGCGCTTTTACTGTGAAAGGTACAGGAAGCTCCCAGCTTCAGACACCAGTTGAGCCGCTGTCATGACCTGCAGCCGCAATTCTACCTTCTTCATCCTTTATTGTTGTAATGACGTCACATCGCTGCTCGTTCACCACCCTACATTTTACCACTCTTTGTAGGGACTGCGCTCTGGGGGGCTTTGCCTCCTTACGTCCCTCTCTGGGTGGCCTTGCCTCCTTACGTCCCTCTCTGGGGGGC
>NC_137665.1:21091305-21126305 GCF_963422515.1 Blennius ocellaris | reverse complement strand
TTTTGCAGTTTAACTTGAAGCATCATGGAAACACAACTTAAATGATGCCACTGTTGTGCAGTAGGTGGCAGTAGTGACACATTTCTATTTTTCCTTCAGTCCAATTTTGTTCCATTTCTACATTCAACACAAAATTTCTTCCTCGTTTTAAGAGAATTTAAACTTTGTCCTGCAGGTTTTTTTCTTCTGTTTCCTGTACTGTGATTAAAGCCACTTAAAACATTTTTGTCAAACCCATCGGCTTCCACAGAGCATATTGCTTCATCTGAGATTCTTTTTATTTAGAAGATATGAAGTGTTTTGAATGTAATATTATTCACCATCAGATCAAAGTTTAACTGTCTTTTTTTTCTCGCATGATTAACTCATTTTAATTCCCTCCAGGGATCAAAATAGTAAAGCCAATCCAAACGACTCGTCCTGTCAGGTTTAAATTTTAACTCCTCAAACATGTTCAATATGTGTTTATGCATTTTAATTGCAGAATTCTGTTGCATGTTGACTCAGATTTTCTGATCAATCCATCATATTTAATTAATGGAGTCAGACGAGCTGCAGTCAGACGTTTACTGGAGCAGTGTTGGTTTTCTGCTTGATTTCTACTCGCCTCTGTTCAACTGAGTGTTTTCTATTGATCTCCTGAGCTGCTTCCAGACGAACCTCCTCCACCGGCCACATGGGGGCCTCGGTGAGCCAGAGGAGGGGTTTCTGTCTGGAGGCAGCTCTGAGGGTGGAGCAGGTTAGTGGTGGTGGGGCAGGCTGGAGATATGAGGGGGCAAGTTGGAGGTATTAGGGGCAGAGTGGAGGTGTTGAGGGCAGGGTGGAGGTGTTGGGGGCAGGGTGGAGGTGTTGGGGGCAGGGTGGAGATATGAGGGGGCAGGGTGGAGGTGTTGGGGGCAGGATGGAGGTGTTGGGGCAGAGTGGAGGTGTTGGGGGCGGGGAGGAGGTGTTGGGGCGGGGTGGAGGTGTTGGGGAGGAGGTGTTGGGGCAGGGTGGAGGTGTTGGGGGTGGGATGGAGGTGTTGGGGCAGGGTGGAGGTGTTGGGGGCGGGGAGGAGGTGTTGGGGGCGGGGAGGAGGTGTTGGGGCAGGGTGGAGGTGTTGGGGCGGAGTGGAGGTGTTGGGGGCGGAGTGGAGGTGTTGGGGGCGGGGTGGAGGTGTTGGGGCGGGGAGGAGGTGTTGGGGCGGGGTGGAGGTGTTGGGGGCGGGGAGGAGGTGTTGGGGCGGGGTGGAGGTGTTGGGGGCGGGGAGGAGGTGTTGGGACAGAGTGGAGGTGTTGGGGGCGGGGAGGAGGTGTTGGGACAGAGTGGAGGTGTTGGGGCGGGATGGAGGTGTTGGGGGCGGGGAGGAGGTGTTGGGGCGGGGTGGAGGTGTTGGGGGCGGGGAGGAGGTGTTGGGACAGAGTGGAGGTGTTGGGGGCGGGATGGAGGTGTTGGGGGCGGGATGGAGGTGTTGGGGCGGGGTGGAGGTGTTGGGGGCGGGGAGGAGGTGTTGGGGCGGGGTGGAGGTGTTGGGGGCGGGGAGGAGGTGTTGGGACAGAGTGGAGGTGTTGGGGGCGGGATGGAGGTGTTGGGGGCGGGGAGGAGGTGTTGGGGCGGGGTGGAGGTGTTGGGGGCGGGGAGGAGGTGTTGGGACAGAGTGGAGGTGTTGGGGGCGGGATGGAGGTGTTGGGGGCGGGATGGAGGTGTTGGGGGCGGGGAGGAGGTGTTGGGGCGGGATGGAGGTGTTGGGGGCGGGGAGGAGGTGTTGGGGCCGGGTTGGAGGTGTTGGGGGCGGGATGGAGGTGTTGGGGCGGGGTGGAGGTGTTGGGGCCGGGGTGGAGGTGTTGGGGGCAGAGTGGAGGTGTTGGGGGCGGGATGGAGGTGTTGGGGCGGGGAGGAGGTGTTGGGGCGGGATGGAGGTGTTGGGGGCGGGGAGGAGGTGTTGGGGCCGGGTTGGAGGTGTTGGGGGCGGGATGGAGGTGTTGGGGCGGGGTGGAGGTGTTGGGGCGGGGTGGAGGTGTTGGGGCCGGGGTGGAGGTGTTGGGGGCAGAGTGGAGGTGTTGGGGGCGGGATGGAGGTGTTGGGGCGGGGTGGAGGTGTTGGGGGCGGGGTGGAGGTGTTGGGGCGGGGTGGAGGTGTTGGGGCGGGGTGGAGGTGTTGGGGCCGGGGTGGAGGTGTTGGGGGCAGAGTGGAGGTGTTGGGGGCGGGATGGAGGTGTTGGGGCGGGGTGGAGGTGTTGGGGGCGGGGAGGAGGTGTTGGGGGCGGGGTGGAGGTGTTGGGGGCGGGGTGGAGGTGTTGGGGGCAGTTTAGTGTTGTCAGAGCCGTGCGGCTCGCCGCCTATTGATTGAACCAACAAGTCGCCTGCAGGCGATTGTTGAACTTTGATTTCAGACTCGACCTTTCAATTACTGAGCCTCTTCTCCTCAGACTCCTTCGCCTCACGTCAGGGTTTGATGCCCACTGGACCGGCTCCGGGGGGGTAGAACCACCGAACATCTGCCCCCCCCAGCAGCCCTGCAGCTTCCAGCACAGCAGAGAATCTCACTTTAGTGTTGTGAAGACAGACGTTCGTGGTTTTCAACGTTCCAGCAGCTCCTCTCAGCTGAAGAAACGCTTCAGAGGAAAGTCGCTTGACTGTTCCTCTGCCGCTGAACCTGGAGTTCACTGACGTCCAACAGAAAGGATGCTGGAAATGATCAAACGGCTAAAACCAATGAAATAGATCAAACTGGTGACATAGATTAGAAACTTCCAAACTTAAAAAAATGATAGAATACTTAAAACCAATGACATCACTGAAATGTATAAAAGGGCTATAAAAGACAATGTGACTTAATCAGCAGAAAACAAATGTCTGAAACTGATAAAACGTCTAAACCAGACAAATGTCCTGGTTCATGTTTAGTTTCTTGTGAGATAGTGAGGCCAGGCGGACATGAACCAGGCCACAGTGAATAACCTGCAAAAAGCCAAATCCACGAAGTAGTGGACTTTTTTAGTATTATATATGTTTTAAGGTTGTAAAACCCCGTCACCACACACTTTATACACTTTTCTCAGACAGAAATGAAGATTTCCTCACGTTTCTCGTTTAAACTCCCAAAGTTCAACCCTTGTAGATTTTAAAACATAAACATTCCTCCGTCTTCTGGCTGCGACTGCAGGTTCTTATCGGTGCAGAACGTTTTGTCCACATTGTGGAGTTTGTCAGGAACTAAACTTGTGAACATGCAGCACCTCAGACTCTCACTGCTGTCGAGGAAACATTGATGTGTATCTGGCAAGTCGAACAGTCGATTGACTGACAAGGGTCTACAGTCTCTAACCCAGTGTTTTTCTACCTCTTTGAGCCGAGCCACACTTTATTGTTTGGAAAACTCTGGAGGCACACCACCATCACCACCACCACCACCACCACCCGGAAATGTTAAAATGTGAAACTCTGAAGCCTCTATTAACAATATAAAGTCTTTCTCATCAATGTTTGAGCTCATCGGCTCCTCAGGAGCTGATATTTTCACGTCTCTCTACTCTGGAATCCGTTTTAAAACCTTTCTGGAAACGTTCAGTGTGTGTGTCCACGGCGGCGCTGCTATTGTGCATCGTGACGAGTAGTTCTGCACATGCTCAGTAGAGCCATTCAGAATCCTCCGTGGTGTCGTGACTCCATGTTCTCCTGGGACTTAGTACTTTTATTTTGACAGTCACTGTGATAACAATCCAACTTGGTGGTTTTATTTTGACAGTCATCGTAATAACAATCCAACTTGGTGGTTTTATTTTGACAGTCACCGTAATAACAATCCAACTTGGTGGTTTTATTTTGACAGTCACCGTAACAACAATCGAACTTGGTGGTTTTATTTTGACAGTCACTGTAATAACAATCCAACTTGGTGGTTTTATTTTGTCAGTCACCGTAACAACAATCCAACTTGGTAGTTTTATTTTGACAGTCACTGTAATAACAATCCAACTTGGTGGTTTTATTTTGACAGTCACTGTAATAACAATCCAACTTGGTGGTTTTATTTTGACAGTCACTGTAATAACAATCCAACTTGGTGGTTTTATTTTGACAGTCATCGTAATAACAATCCAACCCTTGGTGGTTTTATTTTGACGGTCACCGTAATAACAATCCAACTTGGTGGTTTTATTTTGACAGTCACTGTAATAACAATCCAACTTGGTGGTTTTATTTTGACAGTCACTATAATAACAATCCAACTTGGTGGTTTTATTTTGACAGTCACTGTACTAACAATCCAACTTGGTACTTTTATTTTGCAGTCACTGTAATAACAATCCAGCTTGGTACTTTTATTTTGACAGTCACCATAAAACCAGTAACATGTCCGTGTTCTCCCAGTGTTAATGTTTAGAGCTCATGGTTCTCTGATGAATGTGTGTGTGCTTTCAGTAGTAAAACAATCAACAGCGCCAACTAGTGGCCCAACATGGAATCTACATCCTGTTTTACCATTTCTGCTGTTTCAGTGTAAACAGACATTGTTTTCCAAATGTATCAATGTGAAACCTGCTGAAATATATTTTCACGGGAGTCGTGGTGTCCCGAGGCCGTGGCAGACGTCCGAGCCGCTGCAGCAGCTTCTGCTTGTCGAGAGGCGGCGGCGTTGACATTCTGTGTGGCGTCCTGCTGCTGGTCCGCCCGGCCTGGCTGCTCTGCATCAACACCGTCTGAGAGAGAAACCTCGGGAGGCCGGCCTCACCTGGACCCGCACGCCGGTAAAATAAAGATGTCCCCCCCCCCCCCCCCCCAGCCGAGGAAACAATCAGCCGCTCGGTTATTCAGCAACTCCAGTCACACTCCTCGCAGCCGGCTGCTGCTTCAGGGGAGGGGAAGAAAACAAACGGCTTGTTAAAGTCTTGGTTTTCCCCCTAAAATAACACGTCTGCTTGCTAGTTTAACGTTCAGATTTGGGACGCGGTCGGCGTGGACAGTGTTGTGGTCCAACAATGGCAGAAATGTCAGCGTCTACAGGGTGACAAGAGAAAGCCGATAGGTTTTGAATAAAACAAAGCCTCCCTCAGCAAACGGCGCCATAAACAGAAATAAGTGTTTCTCAGTCAATCTCCGGATTTCTCGTCCAATGTTAATCTCACTTTTGTAATCTTGCACATTTTCAATCTCTCAACAGAGACGGAGAACCTCAGAAAGTCACTGTGCACTCGTTCAAAATGTTCAAATTAATGTAATAATAACCACAGCCTCATTCCTGTATTCAGAACCAGCTACTTCCTGTATCTAGAACCAGCTACTTCCTGTATCCAGAACCAGCTAATTCCTGTATCTAGAACCAGCTACTCTCTGTATCCAGAACCAGCTACTTTCTGTATCCAGAACCAGCTCCTTCCTGTATCCAGAACCAGCTCCTTCCTGTATCCAGAACCAGCTACTTCCTGTATCCAGAACCAGCTCCTTCCTGTATCCAGAACCAGCTCCTTCCTGTATCCAGAACCAGCTACTTCCTGTATCCAGAACCAACTACTTCCTGTATCCAGAACCAGCTCCTTCCTGTATTCAGAACCAGCTACTTCCTGTATTCAGAACCAACTACTTCCTGTATCCAGAACCAGCTCCTTCCTGTATCCAGGACCAACTACTTTCTGTATCCAGAACTACTTCCTGTATCCAGCACCAGCTACTTCCTGTATTCAGAACCAACTACTTCCTGTATCCAGGACCAACTACTTTCTGTATCCAGAACCATCTACTTCCTGTATCCAGAACTACTTCCTGTATCCAGCACCAGCTACTTCCTGTATTCAGAACCAACTACTTCTTGTATCCAGAACCAACTACTTCCTGTATCTAGAACCAACTACTTCCTGTATCCAGAACCAACTACTTCCTGTATCTAGAACCAACTACTTCCTGTATCCAGAACCAATTACTTCCTGTATTCATAACCAGCTACTTCCTGTATCTAGGACCAACTACTTCCTGTATCCAGGACCTACTACTTCCTGTATCCAGAACCAACTACTTCCTGTATCCAGGACCTACTACTTCCTGTATCCAGAACCAACTACTTCCTGTATCCAGAACTCTGTGGTTGTGGTCAGGACAGGGGAATTAAAAAAAAGCTCAAACATTGTTATGTAAATAAAATAAATATTATGTGCAAATAGAAATTTAACGTGTCACTGCTTTTCTTGTTGAATCAAAATGCAGTTTTATTAAAACAGCTTTTGTTTTGAGATCATAAACAGTAAAAAAAAAAAACACACTGGAAAGTGGTCGACTATATTCTGTACTTTGATCATCAATAACTTGTTTTCAATCGTAGCAATTCATCAAATCAACCCGTTGGCAATTGATATATCGATAACAAGACAATAAAAAAAAACACAAAAATGGAGAAAAGGCAAATAAATATTATTATGGGTGAATGTAAATTCACTTTAACAGGTGATACTGTGTGTGTGTGTGTGTGTGTGTGTGTGTGTGTGTGTGTGTGTGTGTCCACAGTTTCAGCTGGAATACACTGGAGGTAACTGGTAGTAATCCGTCAGGGCTGTCGGAGCGGTGACGTCTTCAGGAAGAGTGTCTGCTGCTGTCCTCTCCGTCCCTGCAGTCGGGGGACGACTGACAGGCCGAGTGTCCACTGGAGACGTGGTGGTGGTGGTGGAGGGTGGTGGTGCGCTCAGCAGAAGCTCTCTGTGCGTCTGGAACAGGTGCCACATGGAGACGAACTTGTGAGGACAGGACACTTGTGTCTTGGCACAGTGGCAATGCAGCGCGTTGCTCTTCACGTTGTACGACACCATGACTCTGCCCAGAGCGGCCAAGCCGGACGACTCGGGCTCGCTAATCGAGAGGCAGACGTTCGTTTGGGAGCCGAGCTCCACCAGCACGGACAACGGCACGCGAGCCTCCTCGGCCTCCCTCTGCCTCTTCCTGCAGACGGCCGCGTCGGCCTCGCCGAGGAACTCGTTTTCCAACATGTCCTGCAGGACGCCGTGCCGAAGCGGCTCCTCCGTCGCAGTGACTTCGCAGTAGTCCAGGGAGCGGATGTGGCGACACAGGCGGTGGGAGGGGCCGGTCTGCACGGCCAGCAAGTGGTACTGCTGACATTTCGGCATCTCGCACTTTGTCACGTGTTGAGGGCCCCACGTCTTACGCTGCACGTGCACCGGGACGCTGAAACCACAAGCGGTTTTCTGGACGGCGTACAGGCCGCGGCTTTTGTCCACACACACACTCTTGAGGTGACACGCCGCTGTGATGTCTTTCGGGCCCCCGTGTTTTCTTTGGATGTGCAGAACCAGATTCTTCTTGAAGATGCCGATGAAGCAGTGGGGGCACTTCACACGTGGAGGGGGCAGCCGGGTCGCCCTCGCCGTCGCCGCCTCGGCAGTGACTTCCTGCTCAGGCGAAGAAGGGGAATGGGACTGGGGAGGCTCCGAGGTCGGGGCTGGAAGTGTGTATGAATGTTCAACACTCACTATTCCTGCTAGAGAGTCCTGTGGGGCCGATGAGGGAGGGGGGCTCACTGACTGAGCCTGTTGTGGCGAGGGCGGCTCAGCTTTGGCCCCGGGCGGCGCCAAGTCACAACCTCTGGTACAACCGGTCACGTGGAATATCATGTCCAGTTTACGCCTTATTGTTTTGGAACACAAGGGACAGTGGAAATGGCTTCCATCTCTGCATGGATTGTTGCATCTGCAGATTAATTGATCTGAAAAGGAAGAATTTGTTTTAAAAATATGACATTACAACAAAAAATGTACTTTACATGCAATGAACATCACAATGTCTACAAGTGTGGATCCTTTGAAAGCGGCTCGCCTTTGAGCCGAGCTGGTCCACATATGAGACGTTTCTACGCGCAGACAGACAAACGTAATCCAACAATATCATTCGTTGTGAGAGCATATCATTTTAACACGTACCCTGGAACGTCACTGCATTTGCACAGTGGCTCTGCAGATGTTTCTGTATCACAACCTCTATTGTTGAACTGAACTTTGGACACAGAGGACATCCAAACTCTAAGGAGGACAGGGATGTGCGCCCCAGACTGGCTCCTCGAAGGACAATAGAGGGATGCATCTGGAAAAAAACAAATAAACAAGTCAATCCATATATTAATTTGTCTCTTACCCGTGACCATCCATCATATTTTTTCAGAAAAAAAGGTTGCAGGGAGGAGGAGGATGAGGATGAGGAGGAGGACACTACACCTCTCCATCATCCACTTTATATACATTATCTATCTGAACTTTGACATTTGTCATATTTCTATATTTCCTAAACTAACTGTGAGCTACAAACACAACGTTAGATACTATAACGACCTCGCTGCTGGATAGATGACTACAGTTAAGTTACTCCTCGCTCAGTGACCTTTTAAAACTCTGAATTACTACCATCCACGTTAGAATACTTACGTTAAAAACTGTCACACTGTAATTCAACATTTATGACCACTGCTATTCATAAACCATGTCGGGAAACTAAAGTTAGAAGAAAAGTTTCATTTTACCTTGAACGGAGGAGAAGCGTCGGGCTGCAGACCTCCACTCGTCACTAACAGTTCAGCGGGCGGCCATGTCTCCGGCCATCAGCTCCTTGTGAACTCCGAACACACGAAGAAGACCAGCTTCCGGTCACGTGACTTCCGGTGTGACGACACGCTGAATCGAGCGATATTTCCCATCGAATAAACCTCATGGAAAATGTGTTGAGAGGGGAAACGGTTCTTCCAGAGGGTTGAGCGTTCCCTCAGCTATGAAATGAGGTATTGCTTGTGTTGCTACGTGGACTAGCAAGCGAGCTACGACTGTTTTTTCGTGTGGATCCACACGATTAGCAGGAGCGGGTGACCGGACCAAGATGGCGACGCTGTATGTATGGCGAAGTGAGGTATCTTGTGTTCTATATCTATGGTCAAACCTGTAATCTCAAACTGCAGCAGCAGAGAATCCAAGAGTTTCAGTGTAGGAGTGTTACTGTACGACTCAGCCGACCGTAGAAATCAGGGCTCGGGGGATTACTTTTCACAGGTCAGATGGAACCTTATTATTGTGATATATGTCACAATCAGTGTTGCCACAGTTACGTTGAAAAAGTAATCTGATTACTGATTACTAGTTACTCCTTTAAAAAGCAGCTGAGCAACTTTACTGATGACTTGTTTTTAAAAGTAACAAAGTTAGATTACAAGTTACTTTCAGCAGCTGCTGGCAACCCCCCCCCCCCCCCCCCCCCCCCCCCATCGTCTCCACGCCCAGGGCAGAAACCCAGCCAAGCCCACCACTGGCTGCACCTTCCGTGTTGATACAGAGAGAGCAAACGTGGGCCTGCTCTGGTGACCTGCAGCACAACCGGTCAATGGTTTTGTTTCTAAAACATGTTTGATTAAAAAGAAAAGTTTATAGATAGACCTAAAATGACTTAAAACACAGGGGTCCACTGAGGGCTTCTTTAAAAGGAGGCAAATGGTTGCATGTTTACAAGGCAAGGGGAAGATTCCAGTCGACAAGAAACAATTAATAATGAATCAAATGTCTGGACCTACCATCTGAAATACATCCTTTAAAAACCAGGGGGGCTATCTGAGGGGCCGGTGGAGGATCTGGTAGCAGCAGCAGGGCTTTCCAGGGCTGACCAGGTAACCTCATCCAAGTGGTCCAGAGTGGAGCGGGGTGGGGGGGTGGGGTAGTTTACTGATGAGTGGCCTCCTGGTCCCTCTCTCACACTCACTGAGCAGTTACCTGGATGGTTGGTGCTCCCGCCAGGTTCTCCCAGAACCCTGCTCAGACTCCCAGGAGCTCAGAAGTGACGGAGGAGGTGAAGGAGGACATAAACCAACAGTGGTTAGTAGTCCTCTGACTCCAGACGGACTCCCTGTGTCCTCCAGTCCAATGGAGGTTCAAGACAATTGTAGGAGAAGCGAGAAGTTGCCGCCGCTCTGCACGAGTTAGATCGTTATTATTTCATCCATTCCTGGGATTGAAATCTAATGTCTTGATAAAAGGACCATTTCAGTCTGACAGGAAACAATGAAGACTGACTGCAATGTTAGTTTCTGTGTTTTTATTGTGTCCAATCAGAAACAATCAACTCTTTAAAGAGGAGGAAGAGGAGGGTCAGTCCACACAGTGACGGTTCTGCATCACATCCAGAGGAACCCTGGTTTGATGCTGGACTCTCACAGCTCTTCACACTGAACCACCGACACTCAGCAGATGTTCTGGTGGTTCGTCTGTCGCTCACTGCTGGAGGAAGCTCTGCTGTCCTCAGTGGACCTTCAGGATGCACAGCGTCCCCTCTGCTGTCCTCAGTGGACCTTCAGGACGCACAGCGTCCTCTCTGCTGTCCTCAGTGGACCTTCAGGACACACAGCGTCCCCTCTGCTGTCCTCAGTGGACCTTCAGGACGCACAGCGTCCTCTCTGCTGTCCTCAGTGGACCTTCAGGACACACAGCGTCCTCTCTTCTCTCAGTACCTGCAGAGAGAAGAGAGGTCAGAGGACATGAGGACAGTGTCTGTGGAGCAGCCAGGACTTCAGTCCTGTCCACAGCAGCAGCTCAGAGCTCATGAAGGACCACCACTGTCAGACCAACACAACCAGCCTGTGGCTCCTCTGATTGGCTGACTGTGTCCTCTGCTGTCCAATCCTGAAGCCGCTCAGCGTTGTCCTCTCACAGCCTCACTGAGACGTCCAACACTGGATCTTTGTTCTCATACTGACTGTGTGTAGTAGAAACCTGCTGGAAGCAGCAGGGACTCACTCCAACATCTACTGACCAGAGAGTCTGTAGGCTGCAGTCTGGACTCTCCTGAAGACCAACCAGCTGCTTCACATCTGGATCCGGAAGGTTGTTGGAACGCAGGTCGAGCTTCTTCAGGAGGGAGGGGTTGGACTTCAGAGCTGAGGCCAGAGAAGAACAGCTGATCTTTGACAACCTGCAGTTAATCAACCTGAATAAAGAGAGAAAGCATGAGAATGAATGAGGAGAACCAATCAGATGTGTTGATGGAGAAACGATCAGCTCCTCATTACTGAGTCCTGATCAATGAGCTGTTCTGTTGTTGTGGATCTTCATCATCACACTCATCATCCTCATGTCCACACACATCAGTAAGAAGCTGCTGAGCTCAGTCCATCTCTCACTGCAGGACCAGAGTCTCTCATCACAAACATTCCTCCTTCTACAACAGTAACAGACAATCAACTGACCCCAGAGTCTCCAGACCACAGAGTGGATTCTCCAGAAAACCACACAGCTGCTGAGCTCCTGAATCCTGCAGCTGGTTCTCACTCAGGTCCAGATGTTTCAGGAGGGAGGGGTTGGACTTCAGAGCTGAGGCCACAGAAGAACAGCTGATCTCTGACAAACTGCAGTCAAACAACCTGAATAAAAAGAGAAAGAAGTGAAATTAGAGGACAAAGTATGACGTTGAAGTCATTGAGACTGATCAGACTGATCCTTGTTGTTCATTTCTTCTTCTTAAGAAGGTTGGAGCCTCGAGAAAGTGAAAGAAGAAGGAGGTTATTTTTGTCACTGATGTGATCGTTGTTCTTCTGGAGCTGAATTGACGTGACAGCAAACAGAAGCAGTGTCCAGTGGGAGGACAAGTCAACAGCCAAGGTCAGTGGACATCAAGCCAACAAGTGAAGAGTTTGCAGAGTGAGTGAGAGTTTGGAGCTCCAGCTGGGAGATCAGTGACTCTTCATCCAGGAGAGATCAGCCTGCTTTGGAAGCTGAAGGTGAACATGGAGCGTGTCAGAGGTTGACAGTGATTCTCCTCTGCAGCACCTTCTTCTTCTACCAAGCTTTGAGCTGTGGAGCTCCATACGGCTCTGCCACAGTCCCAGGACTAAAGTCTCAGTTTCTCATGGAGATCCTCAGTGTGGATCATCTCATATCAGCCTGATGTCTGACCTTTACTGTAACACAACCTGCACTGCACACAAACTCTAACATGGAGTCTGACCTCAGAGTCTCCAGACCACAGAGTGGATTCTCCAGAAAACCACACAGCTGCTGAGCTCCTGAATCCTGCAGCTGGTTCTCACTCAGGTCCAGATGTTTCAGATGTTTCAGGAGGGAGGGGTTGGACTTCAGAGCTGAGGCCAGAGAAGAACAGCTGACCTCTGACAACCTGCAGTCCTCCAACCTGAATAAAGAGAGAAAGCATGAGAATGAATGAGGAGAACCAATCAGATGTGTTGATGGAGAAACGATCAGCTCCTCATTGCTGAGTCCTGATCAATGAGCTGTTCTGTTGTTGTGGATCTTCATCATCACACTCATCATCCTCATGTCCACACACATCAGTAAGAAGCTGCTGAGCTCAGTCCATCTCTCACTGCAGGACCAGAGTCTCACATCACAAACATTCCTCCTTCTACAACAGTAACAGACAGTCAACTGACCTCAGAGTCTCCAGACGACAGAGTGGATTCTCAAGAAAACCACACAGCTGCTGAGCTCCTGAATCCTGCAGCTGGTTCCTACTCAAGTCCAGATGTTTCAGATGTTTCAGGAGGGAGGGGTTGGACTTCAGAGCTGAAGCCACAGAAGAACAGCTGATCTCTGACAAACTGCAGTAAATCAACCTGAATAAAGAGAGAAAGACGTGAGATTAGAGGACAAAGTATGACGTTGAAGTCATTGAGACTGAAGAAGGTTCAGACTGGAAGAGTTTAGAAAAGTAAAGTCCAAACAGCTGAAGGACCAGGAGGAGAAGAGTCTCATCAACATGTTGCAGAGCTCAGTCCATCTCTGTCCTCCAACATCTGGATCTGTCAATATTTCATTCCAACCTCTTCTATACAGAACTCCAAACCCTTCAACATTTGTTTCCTGAATCTTTTCTAACTTTGGTGTGAATCTGAGGTGAAATGAGGAGTTGATAGGGACGACAATGGAAAACCAGTTCTTGGTGAGAACCGCTTCCCAGTGATTCCATTCCTTTGAATCGTTTGCTAATTTTACAAACAATTCCTTTATTGATTCCAGTGGGCGTGAATGACATCATCAACTTATGCAAGTAAGGCAACGTGCGTGATGACATCATTTACCAGCACAGCAGCAGGAATCATGGCGCCCATTGTTTTTTTTTAGTTTGATTTTTAGTGCTCAGCCCATACACCCTGTTAAAAAGGCGAATTTACATGTTACTGAGCATTATTGTGTAATTGCCACAGAAGAATTAGGGTCAGAGCACTAAAGAGCGAGGACCCTATTGAAATATCTCCGCTTATTATGATTGATGTGGATCCATGGAGGAGCCGAGGCTGTGGACCTCTGAAGACCTCCCTGAGGGCTCTGGAGGTTATTTCTAAACCAGGGGTGTCCAACCCCTCAGAGACCAAGAGCCAAGGACATTATGGAGGAACTACAAAGAGCCACATCATACAAAGTGACAAATAAAGTCTCTCTCACCCTGACATGAAATGACAGGAAGTGAAAATTGTCACTGATGTGATCTTTGTTCTTCTGGAGCTGAATTGACGTGACAGCAAACAGAAGCAGTGTCCAGTGGGAGGACAAGTCAACAGCCAAGGTCAGTGGACATCAAGACAACAAGTGAAGAGTTTGCAGAGTGAGTGAGAGTTTGGAGATCCAGCTGGGAGATCAGTGACTCTTCATCCAGGAGAGATCAGCCTGCTTTGGAAGCTGAAGGTGAACATGGAGCGTGTCAGAGGTTGACAGTGATTCTCCTCTGCAGCACCTTCTTCGTCTACCAAGCTTTGAGCTGTGGAGCTCCATACGGCTCTGCCACAGTCCCAGGACTAAAGTCTCAGTTTCTCATGGAGATCCTCAGTGTGGATCATCTCATATCAGCCTGATGTCTGACCTTCACTGGAACACAACCTGCACTGCACACAAACTCTAACATGGAGTCTGACCTCAGAGTCTCCAGACCACAGAGTGGATTCTCCAGAAAACCACACAGCTGCTGAGCTCCTGAATCCTGCAGCTGGTTCTCACTCAGGTCCAGATGTTTCAGATGTTTCAGGAGGGAGGGGTTGGACTTCAGAGCTGAGGCCACAGAAGAACAGCTGACCTCTGACAACCTGCAGTCCTCCAACCTGAATAAAGAGAGAAAGCATGAGAATGAATGAGGAGAACCAATCAGATGTGTTGATGGAGAAACGATCAGCTCCTCATTACTGAGTCCTGATCAATGAGCTGTTCTGTTGTTGTGGATCTTCATCATCACACTCATCACACTCACTCATCCTCATGTCCACACACATCAGTAAGAAGCTGCTGAGCTCAGTCCATCTCTCACTGCAGGACCAGAGTCTCTCATCACAAACATTCCTCCTTCTACAACAGTAACAGACAGTCAACTGACCTCAGAGTCTCCAGACCACAGAGTGGATTCTCCAGAAAACCACACAGCTGCTGAACTCCTGAATCCTGCAGCTGGTTCCTACTCAGGTCCAGATGTTTCAGATGTTTCAGGAGGGAGGGGTTGGACTTCAGAGCTGAGGCCACAGAAGAACAGCTGATCTCTGAAAACCTGCAGCCCCTCAACCTGAATAAAGAGAGAAAGACGTGAGATTAGAGGACAAAGTATGACGTTGAAGTCATTGAGAGTGAAGAAGGTTCAGACTGGAAGAGTTTAGAAAAGTAAAGTCCAAACAGCTGGAGGACCAGGAGGAGAAGAGTCTCATCAACATGCTGATCACTAACAAGCTGCAGAGCTCAGTTCATCTCTGTCCTCCAACATCTGGATCCTCCTAAACTCCTCAACAGATTCTACCTCCAGACAGTGAACTGACCTCAGAGTCTCCAGGTTACAGTTTGGACTCTCCAGTCCAGAACACAGAACCTTCACTGATGAATCCTCCAGCCGGTTCTCACTCAGGTCCAGAAGTTTGAGATGGGAGGGGTCAGACTTCAGAGCTGAGGAGATCACTTCACAGTGAGAACCAGAGAGTTTACAGCCAGAAAGTCTGTAATGAGACACAGAGAGGACAGGACATTGTTATGAGGACACTTTGTTGGACATCAGAGCTTCAGATCATCTTCTCTGGGTTTGACTTTGGCTTCATGTTGACGTGAAGGAGAGAACATGGAGTTCCACATGTTGACTTCATGTTGTTGGGATCTGCAGGACCACAGAAAGTTTGTTCATTTCTGGTTAGAGACAATATTCATTTGTCATGAGACGCAGTCATGACATGAATTCAGACCCAGGAATGTGATGGCCTTTCACACCTAGAGTGGGGAAGGGGGGGACATTCTCCAGGACCCCCCCCCCCCCCCCCCCCCTTTCTGCTCAAGACTCTCCCCCATGCATTTAGCCAGTCATTGATTGGTTGAAGCTCTCAGGCTTTGACACCTCTGAAGTCACACGTGGACAAAAGGCTTTCAGCCAGCCTCCATTTTGACTCTTGCAAAGCAAACTCCAAGGAGGTGGGTTGCTGAAGGGCTGATCCCAGCAGCTCAACTCACCCAGCGTTAGCACACAGCTAACACCAGAGGCCTGGGGGCCTCCACTCCTCTCTTGCAACGAAGACTCCGAGGAAACCTTCCCCTGATCCAGAGACCAGCACCCAGATTCTGCTCTTCAGGGAAACCAACCGGTTCCTCCAGGACGGGACCAGGGACCCTCACAGAACTTCTTTGTGTTTTCCTGAACAAGCAGGAAAACCATCACAGACCTGAGCGACCAGCTCCTCAGTCTGGACAAAGGGACAACCAGGAGCTGCAAAGAAGGACAGCTCCTGAAACATCAACTTCATCTTCTTCTCCTCAGCCTGCAGAACCAGCAACCACAGTTAGCAGGAGGTGCTAACTACAGGAGAAGACACCAGCTTCCCTCCAGCAGGACAACAACTGAACTCCTTCAAGGAAGTGGGAACAACTGGGCATTACTTGAGATTAGTTAAACCTGATGCTATGCATAGAATTGTTTAACTTCATGAAGATGTGTTGGTTCTATTACAGTGATTGCGTTCTTTTGATAATGATATTAGGAGCCGTTATTAACCTGTAAACCAACGTTAGCTCTGCCACAGACACAGGGTCTGCATGCTAATCTGCTTTACTAACTTGTTAACTCACAATCCTACACATATCACATCAAAGACAACATCACACAGTAACTGAACACCATCTGACGACTCCTGACGTTTTACAAGACAACAAATCGCATTCACATAAACTCATTCTAGAAATGGTCCTTTAGCAGAGACACACAGGAAGCAGATGCTGCGGCTAGCTTCTATTGTTCTTTTGCTCTCAGCACATGGCCGAGACACAGGACAGACCACCTGTTCTCTGACAATCTCCATTTGGAATGTAGTTTCTTGTGATCCGCCATCTTGTTTTGTAGTTCCATCACACATCTCACACACACACTCCCTCCAACTCTCTCTCTCTCTCTTTCTCTCTCCACACACACACATGCACCTACACACACCCAGCTGTATATAGGTAGTTAGAATCAGTGTTTTATTTGTTTTCATTGTTAATAAATATAATTTTTGGAATCATACTTGCTGTTTTATTAATGTGCACAACGGTGAATGAAATGTCGACCTCTTATGTGTCAAGAACTCCAAAATCCTTCAACCTTGACTGTTAATTCTGGTAATTGTAATTAATTTAACTATTAATTCAAATTCCTGATCAACTGTTTAGTATATCTTATGAGACTGATATAACTGAATTGACTATCATTTCCTGTTTAGACAGGTGGTGCTCCGAGGTTTCTGATACAGATCAGATTCAATTTC
This sequence comes from Blennius ocellaris, assembly GCF_963422515.1. Taxonomy (NCBI): domain Eukaryota; kingdom Metazoa; phylum Chordata; class Actinopteri; order Blenniiformes; family Blenniidae; genus Blennius; species Blennius ocellaris. The sequence goes on along the minus strand of NC_137665.1, from coordinate 21,109,589 downwards.
AACAACATTATTAATAACTATCTTTGATAATTATTAATCATTATCGATAGCCAACCATAACATAAATAGTGATCCATATGAGGTAGGAAATCCCTACATAATGGTCCCAACAATGTCTTCAGTTCAACATGTGGAAGTGAAGCTGTGGAGTGGAGCTGGACGTCCTGCTGCTTGTTTATATTCAACGTCCTCTGGACGATGGTTACGACATTGAAAGGTACAAGATCAAAAATCCTGATCGTCAGCAATTCTTTGTGATATTTCATTATTTCAGTCTGGACATTTGTCAGATGATTGTTCTTCTACTAGAACCACTGAAGATCCAAAAGATCAGTTTTACTGAGTGCAGATTAATGTAAATATTTCTCTTCTTAAAGCAGCAGGTGACATGCTTCAGTAAATCATTCTATTTCTGATTGTATTTTATTGCTTTCTTAGCAGGATGAGGAAGAGGATTCACTGAATTGATCTTTGTTCACGTCATTCTAAGTTTCTTTATCTGGTTTTTAAAATTCTAAAATCAAATGAGTTTAATCAAAATGATCATTTTGGTCTTTTTCTGGATTTTTCTCATCATCAGATCTCATGAAGAGAAATAAAGCGTCAGTGATCTGATCTTCATCATCAATATGATCAGTACATCCACAGGGTGACTCAGTGCTGATCCACATGTTTCTTCATGACAGATCATTGAGGAACATCTGCACAGTGGAACTGCAGGAACTACTTTCTACAAACATCACTGAGACATGTGACCATGAAGACATGTGGACTCACCGAGCCTCCCTGCAGTTCCTCACAGCTGGGATCAGCCTCCGTCGTCCCTCCTCTGACGTCTGGTACTTCTGCAGGTCCAACTCCTCCAGGACCTGGTCTGACATCTGCAGCATGTAGGCCAGAGCTGAGCAGTGGACCTCAGAGAGTTCCTCCTTTGATCTGTTCTCTGACTTCAGGAAGTTTTGGATGTCCTGATGGACTGAGACGTCCTTCATCTCCGTGAGACAGTGGAAGATGTTGATGCTTCTGTCAGGAGACATTTCTTCACTGTCGATCTCCTTCAGGTTCTGGATGACTCTCTGGATGGTTCCTGGACTGATCTCTGTCCAACCCAGCAGACCCTCTAAGAGTCTCTGGTTGGACTCCAGAGAGAGGCCATGAAGGAAGCGGACAAACAGGTCCAGGTGGCCGTTCTGACTTCTGAGGGACTTCTGCAGGACTTTCTGCAGGAAGATGTCCAGAGATGAGAAGACATCATTGTTTCTGAACAACTGAGACACTTTGTCAAAAAAAGTCTTTGGTTTGTGTCCCCAGTCCTCTCCAATGAAGGTCTTCAGTTCTTCAGTCTTCCTGCTGGTGAAACAGTGGAACAAGTCGACTGCAGCCAGAAACTCCTGAACACTCAGATGGACGAAACTGTAGACGGGTTTCTGGAAGATCACAGACTCTCTCTTGAAGATCTGAGTACAAATTCCAGAGTGCAGCGAGGCCTCAGTCACATCCAGACCACATTGCTCCAGGTCTTCTTGGTAGAACATGATGTTTCCTTTGTCCAGATGTACTAAGGCCAGCCTGCCCAGCTTCAGAAGAACCTCCCTGTCAGCCTTGGTGAGCTTTCTCTGACCCTTCTGTGGACCCGTCTCATGTCCTTCATGGTACTTGAGCTTCTTCCTGTGTGTCTGAACCAGCAGGAAGTGGGAGTACATGTCAGTCAGGGTCTGGGGCAGCTCTCCTCTCTGCTCTGTGGTCAACATGTGCTCCAGAACTGTGGCAGTGATCCAGCAGAAGACTGGGATTCCACACATGGCGTGGAGGCTCCTGGAGGTCTGGATGTGGGAGATGATTCTGCTGCTCAGCCCCTCACCGCTCAGCCTCCTCCTGAAGTACTCCTCCTTCTGGGCGTCAGTGAAGCCTCGCACTTCTGTCAGTCTGTCCACACATGACGGAGGGATCTGATTGGCCGCCGCGGGTCGGGAAGTGATCCAGACCTGAGCCGAGGGCAGCAGATTCCCCCGGATGAGGCTTGTGAGCAGCAGGCTGACCGAAGACTTGTGTGAGACGTGGACCACCTGCTGGGAGCTGCTGAAGTCCAGAGGAAGTCTGCTTTCATCCAGACCGTCAAAGATGAAGAGCAGCCTGCAGACCGCCAGCTCCTCTGCCGTCACCTTCTGTAAGGCTGGATGGAAAACATGGAGCAGCGCGAGAAGACTGTGGGGCTGCTCTCTGATCAGGTTCAGCTCCCTGAAGGAGAGCACCATCAGCACCCCCACGTCCTGGTTCTCCAGGCCCTCGGCCCAGTCCAGAGTGAACTTGTGCACCGAGAAGGTCTTTCCACTGCCGGCCACGCCGCTGGTCAGAACCACTCGGATGTGTCTGTGCTGCTCAGCCGAGGCTCTGAAGAGGGCCTGACACCTGATGGACGTGTCCTGGAGGCTCTGCTTCCTGGAAGCTGTCTCCAGATGGTTCAGCTCCGGTTCCCTCTGGAGCTCCTCACTGTGTCCCTCTGTGATGTGGAGCTCAGTGAAGATCCTGTTGAGGAGGGTTCCTCCTCCTGCTTCATCACTTCCTTCAACCACACGTTCACATCTGCTCCTCAGACTCTGCTTGTGTTCCTCTAGAACCTTCTGCAGACCAGCACCTGGTCAGAGACAACAACAACAACAATCAGACTGACCACAAACAAGCAGCAACACAACAAGTCCAGTGAAGACAGACGAGTCCCTCAGCAGACACGTGTCCACTCTTACTGGGTGCAACTTGGCTTCTGGATCTTTCTGCACACTGAGGACAGCAGGAGGCTCCTGATGAACCACCCTGGTCCCAGTGTGAGCTGCTGCACCGTCTGCAGACCTGGTGTCCACAGCTCCACCAGACTGGGTCCTTCAGGACGTCCTGACACAGAGGACAGCAGGACGGCTGCTGCTCAATGCCGTCACTCCTCTTCTTCTCTCTGTGCACACCAAGCAACGTTCACTGAGCTACACAACACAAAGATCCAGCTTCAAAATACTGGAACTGAATCTGAGAGGGAGCAAAACTTCTGTCACTCTGGTTTTGAGGAAATCAAAGAAACAAAGACTTTCTTACTTTGTGTCTGAAGGTCCAGGTTCAGGACTGAAGAATGGTGGAAATTCTTTGGACCGGTCACTCTTCAGAGACAACCTGCTGGATACTGAAGATCCTGCTGTGTGTCTGAGCTGCTGTCCTCTACACACACACACACACACACACACACACACACACACACACACACACACACACACACACACACACACACACACACACACACACACACACACACACACACACACACACACACACACACACACACACACGGTCAATGTGTTCTGTTAGATCGTCAACAGATCAGAGACATTCTTAATAGTTCAGTTGATGTTTTCAACAGAACTTCAATGATTCTGAAAATGTTTTCAGGATTTGAAAACTAAAATTAGATTTTTAAAAGGACTTCAATAACCTTAAAGTCATTTCCACTTTGTCTTTTGTTCCTGGAAAAGCAGCATCTGAACGAGACTCACTTCTCCTATAATAATCGGTATGAACAGTTCCAGTCTGGTTTCCTTCGTCAACGAAGCTCAGAAACAGAAACTCTCATCAAAACCTCCATCAACCACCTGAATCTGGACTTTTACTTCTTTCTCCTCCTCTTGGGTTCCTTCTTCTTCATTGTCCATCTCCTCCCACATCCATACTTTTAATAAATACATCATGAAGATTCACTGCTATGCAGACGACACTCAGCTCTACATCTGCACCAAACCAACTCCACCCTCCCACCCACCTCCATCAGTGACCATCTACAAGACATGAGATCCTGGTTCTTCTTCAAATTGATCAAACTGGACAGTGATAAAAGAGGTTCTCCTCATTAGCTTCAGGTCCACTAGAGGTTCTAGTTTTTCCTTCATCATGGACAGCTCCTCTGTTTCTCCCTCCTCTCAGGTTAAGAGTCTGGGTTCTTCCTCCACAGCACTCTGTTATTTCAATCCCTCATCAATGGCATCACTCGGTCAGCATATTTCCACCCTGTGGAACAACAACATCAACCACCTTGGGCCCTCCCTGTCACCCAGCAGCATCTCCACACTGGTCCACGCCCTGGTTACTGGTTCTCTCCATCTGTTTCCTCCTCTCTGGTCTCCTTCTCAAATCCTCCATCAACTCCAACTGCTTTAAAATTCTTCTGTCTGAATCATCATCAGAGCATCTTCCATCCTTCACATGACACTGCTTCTCCAGAAAGTCCACTGACTTCAGTTCAACAATGCTTTCACTTCAAAGGTCTTTGTCAGACATTGAAGTGACTGACGAAGCTCCTCCGTCTGTACCTCATTGACCTCCTCTGTACCTCACCTACCTCCTGCACATCTCACCAATGTCCACAGTCCTTCCCTGACCTCCTCTCAGCCTCACTGACCTCCAGCCTGGATGAACATCAGGAGGTCCAGAGCCTTCAGGCCTTCAGCCACCAACTCTGGAACTTCTTCTCAACCAACATCCAAATCATCCAATGACTGAAAACCTTAAAATCTCATCTTCAAACTTTAAACAAGCATCTTCATGCTGGAAACATGACTTTAGAAAGAGTGTGAGATCACACTTTGCTGCTAAGTTTGCATCTGGTACACTTATACTAAATACTGGAACTGAATCTGAGAGGGAGCAAAACTTCTCTCACTCTGGTTTTGAGGAAATTAAAGAAACAAAGACTTTCTTACCTTGTGTCTGAAGGTCCAGGTTCAGGACTGAAGAATGGTGGAAATTCTTTGGACTGGTCACTCTTCAGAGACAACCTGCTGGACACTGAAGATCCTGCTGTGTGTCTGAGCTGCTGTCCTCTGCACGCACGCACGCACGCACGCACGCACGCACGCACGCACGCACGCACGCACGCACGCACGCACGCACGCACACACACACACACACACACACACACACACACACACACACACACAGGATCAAGGACTGTGACCTGGAAGGAGGTAATTGGAGGAAAGTTCTGCCGATCTGAACCTGAGCAGTGAGATCTTATTGGACTTCTCTTCTCACCACAGACGGTCCAGAACCAACAAGGTTCAAACACAGTCATGCTCAGAAGAGTGTGTGGTACCAGGGCTCCTCTGCTCTCAGGTCCATGATCAACTCGGTTGTCCTTCCACCCGACCTGGGACTGCATGTTCTGGACTCTCAGGTGAAGAGAGGCCCGGCAGAACCAAGCCCACAGTGAGGCTATGCTGGGAACGGCCAGCAGGGGGCTCTGTGTGAAAGGATTTCCAGTCCCACCTCCGTCAGACTTTCTCCCAGGTACCAGAGGAGGTTGGACACAAGGAGTCAGACTGGACTCTGTTCAAGACCTCCTCTGAGGAACTGGCTCTGCTCAGCAGGGGCCAGAAGCTTGTTGGTTCCTGTCATGGCGGCAACTCCAGGACACGTTGGTGAACACCTGAGGTGTGGAAAGCTGTCAAGCTGATAAAGGAGACCTTGAGGGCCTGGTTGGCACTGAGCAGACCGGTACTGCTGGGCTCAAGGACTGCAGCTGCTGCACTTCCAGAAGCAACATCTGTGACTTGGGAGGAGTTCAATGAGGCCATGGAGAAGAACTTTCAGCTTCAAGGAGCTTCTGGAGCGTCATCCAGCAGCTCAGAAGGGTTGGAGAGATCGTTCTCAAGCTGCAACTGTGGTCTCTGCAGGAGAGAACCTACTCTGACCTCTGGTGGGCTTCATTCGGTGGTGGAAGGAACACTTTGATGGTCTTCCTATTCCGATTTACATCCGTCCCTCATTGAGCTTGAAGCGTCTGTTGTGTCCTCGTCCAGTTCATTGGAAGAGATTCACTTATGTAGTCAAAAACCTCCTTGATGGCACTTGTTCCTTCTGTTCTGCCCAAGAAATGGAACAATCCAACTTCAACGCTTCATGAACAATCACCAATGACGTCTTCTGAGACCAACGTCACCTCATGGGACCTCTTGTGACCCCAAATAACAGCTTTAAAGTCACGTAGAACACAATAGCGAGTCAAAAGTTAAACAGAGCCTGTCGTCAATCAACAAACAAACCATCAACATGGAAACATGAGGCCATTAAAATATAGTGACACAGCCACAATTTAAATATCTGAACTCCACCATTTAGGGTACATCCACGCGACAAAAAAACCCCAATCTTTTTTCTCCCCAGCCTTCTAAAACCTCCGTCCACACGTCACTATGAACACGTCACTATGAACACGTCACTACGAACACGTCACTATGAACACGTCACTATGAACACGTCACTATGAACACGTCACTATAAACACGTCACTATGAACACGACAACACGAGGCTTCAGGGCATGTAGTACACATGGCAGGCCTTTAGGGGCGCTGTGACTCACCAAACACACCAAAAACACAGACGGTCGCAGGCTGCACTCTTCCTGCTGCTCCATCAGTAGCTTCTCATTTTATAGGCCTATAGTGTCAGTCGTTTCTCATTCTATAGGCCTATAGTGTCAGTCCCTTCTCATTCTATAGGCCTATAGTGTCAGTCCCTTCTCATTCTATAGGTCTATAGTGTCAGTCGCTTCTCATTCTATAGGTCTATAGTGTCAGTAGCTTCTCATTCTATAGGCCTATAGTGTCAGTCCCTTCTCATTCTATAGGCCTATAGTGTCAGTCCCTTCTCATTCTATAGGTCTATAGTGTCAGTCGCTTCTCATTCTATAGGTCTATAGTGTCAGTAGCTTCTCATTCTATAGGTCTATAGTGCCAGTCCCTTCTCATTCTATAGGTCTATAGTGTCAGTAGCTTCTCATTCTATAGGCCTATAGTGTCAGTCGCTTCTCATTCTATAGGTCTATAGTGTCAGTAGCTTCTCATTCTATAGGTCTATAGTGTCAGTAGCTTCTCATTCTATAGGTCTATAGTGTCAGTAGCTTCTCATTTTATAGGCCTATAGTGTCAGTCCCTTCTCATTCTTTAGGTCTATAGTGTCAGTAGCTTCTCATTTTATAGGCCTATAGTGTCAGTCCCTTCTCATTCTATAGGTCTATAGTGTCAGTAGCTTCTCATTCTATAGGTCTATAGTGTCAGTAGCTTCTCATTTTATAGGCCTATAGTGTCAGTCCCTTCTCATTTTATAGGCCTATAGTGTCAGTAGCTTCTCATTCCATAGGTCTATAGCGTCAGTCGCTTCTCATTCTATAGGTCTATAGCGTCAGTCGCTTCTCATTCTATAGGTCTATAGCGTCAGTCGCTTCTCATTCTATAGGTCTATAGCGTCAGTAGCTTCTCATTCTATAGGTCTATAGCGTCAGTCGCTTCTCATTCTATAGGTCTATAGCGTCAGTAGCTTCTCATTCTATAGGTCTATAGCGTCAGTCGCTTCTCATTCTATAGGTCTATAGCATCAGTCGCTTCTCATTCTATAGGTCTATAGCGTCAGTCGCTTCTCATTCTATAGGTCTATAGCGTCAGTCGCTTCTCATTCTATAGGTCTATAGCGTCAGTAGCTTCTCATTCTATAGGTCTATAGCGTCAGTCGCTTCTCATTCTATAGGTCTATAGCGTCAGTAGCTTCTCATTCTATAGGTCTATAGTGTCAGTAGCTTCTGCAGCTGCACCGGAGGTTGTAGTCCCTGATTGTTGTGGTTATTTGATGACATCACAGACTGTCAAGAGGGGGTGCGATTACGTCATCTTTTTTTTGTTTTACACAGGAGATCGATTTTGCCGTCTTTGCCGACCACACCCCTGGGGGTTGGACGGCACGAGTTGGGGTTTTAGAATTTCCCCACTCTGGGACCTGTGTTAAAAAAACAACCTGTTTTCACGCTTCTAAAACCGCCTCATGTGGACAAAAGGCCAGAAACATCTGGTTCAGGTGAACCAGGTTCCTGGTGTGGACGACAGACCAGAAACATCTGGTTCAGGTGAAGCAGGTTCCTGGTGAGGACGACAGACCAGAAACATCTGGTTCAGGTGAAGCAGGTTCCTGGTGTGGACGACAGACCAGAAACATCTGGTTCAGGTGAAGCAGGTTCCTGGTGTGGACGACAGACCAGAAACATCTGGTTCAGGTGAAGCAGGTTCCTGGTGAGGACGGGCTGTTAGTTAGACGTGCCAGATGACTATAATGAACATCATGAAGGGATGAATCCAGTGGGATGAGGAGCGTTTTGGAATAAACGTAAATGCGTGTTGTTAAGATATTAATTCTTAATATAACTGCTCCGCTTAAAAACTGTGTGAAAGATACTAACTTGATGTGAGGACATTTGCTAGTGCATGGCTCTAATGATCTGCTGATGTCTGCTTTAACCATCTGCTGATATCTGCTCTAATGATAAACAACTTTAGATACAGTGATCATGGTTGCGCAATGCTGTCTGTAAAAACTGTTTATTCTAGTATTTGCAGGAAAACGGCGTATGAAACAGGAACTTGAGTGGGGAGATCGAAACCTTGACTGCAATCTGAGGAAACTCCTTACAACTGTGACCACGGCTGCCCCAGCGACACCCTGTGACCACAGCCAACCCCGCGGTGCCCCGTGACCACGAGACTCATCATCTAGATCGCCCTGCCTACGAGCAGATGAAAGCATAAATACACATTTTGCATAGATAGACACGTCTTTCTTCCCGTGAACTGCGAGCTGCACTTCACGTCGCTCGTTTTAGAGTATGAACCAAGGCCCAGAATTCTGTATTTGTATTTCTTGCTCACTGCACTTCAATATAGTCTGATGATTGATTTCTAAGAGCCTGACTTATGTGTCCTCCTTTAGTTAGACTGGCAACTAAAAGGACTTGTGGTGCGACTCACGCACAAAGGTATTGAGAAGTGAACATGTGATTGTGGGCCAGCAGCTCCTGCAGTCAGCACGTCGACTGACACTCCCTCAACGCTCTGGACGTCTGTGGCGCCATGCCGACGTCTTAAAACTGACATGAGAGTGACCTTTGTTTTAGTGTGGCCAGCCTGAGACACACCTGAGCAATAATCCTGCCGTCTAATCAGCATATTGATCTGATTATGTTGCCTCACCAACACACACTCACACACATTTGTGAACAAGGCTTGAGAGGAAAAGGTCTTTTGTGTTCATAGAACGTCTTTGATCTTTGAGTTCAGCTCGTGAGGAATGGAAGCAAAAACAAAGTGTCTCCTTGATCTTTGTGTTCAGGGTGTCCAGAATGACAACAGAGGCAAACTGCATGTGAGCCATGAAACTGCCAGTTGGTGTGAAGATGGATAAACTCTGGCAGGAAGACGATGTTCACTGCTCACGTTCAGCAAAACAAAACCCCGGAGCTGCGTCGTTTCTTCAGTCTGACGTCTCTTACCTGCTCACACTCTCTGAGCCTTCCTCCTCCTCTTCCTCCACATCGTACATCTTCAGTCACGCAGAGAATCAGGACCGACCTGGGACACACACACACACACACACACACACACACACACACACACACACACACACACACACACACACACACACACACACACACACACACACACACACACACACACACACACACACACACACACACACACACACACACACACACACACACACACACTAAAAACCCACTCACACTTTAAGGTTAAGATGGAAGTTGGACAAACACTCACCAGGTTCTTCTTCTCTGACACTCGACTGTCAGTCGGAGTCTGAACTCGGAGTCTCGACACTTCCAGGTTCCTGGTTCCTGGTTGGACTCTTGGACCCGGATCACCTGAAGTCAGCTGCTCCTCCCCTTTGATGTTTCCTGGAAATCAAACCGTCACATTACAAGTGTTTCAGCTGCAGTGTGAACAAACAGCACCCAAACTGAAGAGGTGGTCTTCACGTCATGTTTCTGTCACGACACACGTCCTCAGTGAAGAAGACGAGTCCAGGTCCTCACAGCAGGAAACAAACAAACAGTCACTCTGCACCCAGCAGTCGTTGGAGGAACCAGGGGGGTGATGAGCCTGAGTCCAGAGCCAGTGAGGAGAACTTGGTCACCTGGTGTGAGCAGAACTGTCTGCAGCTCAGTGGGACGAAGACCAAGGAGCTCTGGTGGACCTGAGGAGGACCAGGGTCTGTGTCCCCCGTCTCCATCCAGGGCCCAGGCTGGTTCAGGGGGTTCAGTGTCTGTTGCAGAGAGGAGGTCTGGAGCGGGTTCATGAATCAATGAACTCTATTGGTATTATAAACCAGGTGCAATGAAATCCTGCCAGGCCTTGATCTTCCAGCTGAAGATGAACACAGTTCAAAACAAACTGCCAGGAAAACAACGGAAGGTTTGGAGTTTAAAGCATCTTGAAGTTGAGATTATATGACGACTGGCCATAACAGTCTTGTAGCAGTAAACTAAATGAATGAATAGAAAACTTTCCCGTTGTGAGAAAAACCTTCCAGATGTGCAGTCGCAGTTTCATTCTTCACCTCTTCTCTACTGGAGGAGCTGTGGCGACACACACATTACACACAAAGTTGTGTTTATGCATCAGCAGGTCATCCTGGATTGTTTCTTGTGTTTCAGGTTGTTGAGCAGCACTTCTACACTTTGTTTTCAAATTAGAGGCTTAATTCATCAATTAGATGTTCTGATAATTAATAATGTCCCTGGAATGTTCTGACCACATGTCCTGCTTCTTCACTTACACCAGCACACACACACACACACACACACACACACACACACACACACACACACACACACACACACACACACACACACACACACACACACACACACACACACACACACACACACTCACACTCACACTCACACTCACACTCACACTCACACTCACAAACGCGCACGCGCACGCGCACACGCACACGCACACGCACACACACACACACACACACGCACACACACACACACACACACACACTCATTCCCAGAGTTAATGGAGGAAAACGAAGGAGCGAACAACAACAGCCTCATATTTCACTTCCCGGCAGGACGACGAGGTGAGCCGCCGCTTTGTGTTTTAAGTGTTCGCTGTCCGACACGACGCCAAAAAGAAACAAGCGGCGGGCTCCTGCGTTAACGACCCACTCTCACTCTTTTAATGCAGCCATCAGCAGCCTCTCGCGCCTCGCCGATGGAACAGAAGAGGCCACTTGTGTCGGTGCGGGGAGAACTTAGAACCCGCCGTTACATGAGGAGACGCTTATGTCCTTCATTAGCGCGGCACGTCGGTGGCTTGGGTTGTCATCCGCCGCTTGGCGCCTCCTGCAGGGAGGATCATCCTGATACGAGACCTCATCTCTCTACTGAACCGTGTCCATCGAGGCAGACGCTCCATGGCGTCTATTCAGAACCCCCACCCCCCCCATCCCACCCCACCCGTCAGCCATTTGAACCCATCCGGTCGTTTCCACACTGTTTTCTCAGGAGTCCTCGTCATCGCCGTTAATCTTCACGCCGTCCTCTCTTAACGACGCTCCTGCATCTGCTAATGAACGTCCATCATGTCCCCCTAATGACTGATGATGTCCCGTTTAATGCCAAACGAGTGAGCGGGATGAACGCCGGTCCGTTCAACAACAATTTAAACCTCGTTTGTTTAATTCAGCAGTCAAAATTTAGAGCCTTTGTGTCGTTATCTCTCATTCCGAGTCGAGCTCCATTATGTTCCACCATAAAGCACCAATGCCCCCTAAAATGGGCGAGGTTAGCGCCATTAGCATGATTTAACTTTACTTAGAAAGCGTCTCAGTCCTGCAGCTGGAGAACGACTCTCCACGTCGAGAGGATGTTGATGTTTCAGTCTCCCAACTTTAAAGACTAAACCGAGGAATTTGGGGAAAGGATTCAACTCAAGGACTTTAGGTGTTTAAATTATGGAGAGAAACTCATCTGAAGGATGTAGTGACACGAGACACTAGAGCACAAGCAATACAGACTCAAGGCTAATTTATACTCTCCACTTCCGCTGAGTATGAATTCTTCCATTTTATATAAATATAGTCATCCGCACAGTGTGGGAGGTTAGCAGCAGCTAACCGCTAACAGCTAAGCGTTAGCAGCAGCTAACTGCTAACAGCTAAGTGCTAGCAGCAACTAACAGCTAACAGCTAAGAGTTAGCAGCAACTAACAGCTAACAGCTAGGAGTTAGCAGCAGCTAATAGCTAACAGCTAAGAGTTAGAAGCTCTAACCACTAACAGCTAAGAGTTAGCAGCAGCTAACAGCTAAGAGTTACTGGCAGCTAACAGCTAAGAGTTAGCAGCAGCTAACAGCTAAGAGTTAGTGGCAGCTAACAGGTAAGAGATAGCAGCAGCTAACAGCTAAGAGTTAGCAGCAGCTAACAGGTAAGCATTAGCAACAGCTAACAGTTAGCAAGTGTTTCTTTGAACTTCATCACATTTCTTCCCAGAGTGACGAGATAAACAAATGTTGGAGCTTTTCCCCGTTTAGCTCCAAGTTCCCGAGGTGGCCATGTTTGGATTACTTTTCATCAGCAACTATTTTACAAATATTTTTTCTGCACCGATGGTCAATGATTCCTTTACATTGTTAGAACAGACATCAGTTTGGCCGCTGCGGTGGAGAAACGCCGCTGCTTTCCCTCTTTAGCGGCGGCAGGTGAACAAACAAACCACAGACGCGTTTCGTTGCAGCGAACTGAAGCAGAAATCCTGGACGGAGACTCGGCCGCCCGCCACCCGCCACCCGCCACCCGCCACCCGCCTAGCGCCTTGTAGCAATTAAGCGCAGCATTGTGGATGAGTGTCTGCGAGCAGGAAACAGACGGGGGAAGAAAAAGAGCAAATTGCCCATCAGAACGTGGATCAGTCCAGGTGTTCCAGCACGGCTGCCGCCAGGGTGTCCGTCCCGAGGGAGCAGCTGGCGCCGGCGATTAGAAAACACATAACGCATCTGCACAATCAGACAAATCATTATTTCAGAGGGAGGGTTTCCTTTTTTTTTTCCTTCTCTTTCCTCAGCAGGCGTTTTGATTCATCAGCACCAGAAGAAGTGAAGAAGATTCCCCAGAAAGAACGGGACACGACTGGACCGTTTACACCACCACGGTGCTCAGAGTCACAGAGAACGTAACTTTATGAAATGGCTATTGAAGTAAACAACAACAGGTGTGTCGAAGAGGATGAAAAAAAAGACTTGAGTGATGCCTCCTTGCTTGCGTAGAAAAGGATTGAATGCACAAGAAGTTTAGCATAAAAAATACAGGCGAAGCTTCAACCAGGGAGTTCGCGCTGCCAATCTGCTTCCTCTGCTGAGTGTAGGGTCTGTCTCATGTTCTAGACCAGGGGTCGGCAACCTCTAACGCTCAAAGAGCCATTTGGTCCCGTCTCCCACTGAACACAACACCCAGAGAGACACACACATTTTATTTTGACAGTCCCCCAGGAAGACCATGCCAGGAGGACACGACACACAAAACCTTCTTCACTGCTGGTTGACAACTTACAACTAATAAACTCAACTACATGAACTAAGCAACAAAAACACAATTATTAGCAACACTACAAACCTAACATAACCCCCAATTATTACATTTAAAACACCACAAACAAGCTCCCATAATGCATTGCAGCTCTCAGCTCCTTTATCGCTACACATTATTAAAATGGAAGATAAATGTGGGAGATGTGGATTGTTAGAACCATGAGTGTGATGGTGTGTCTTTAATGTCCTGTAGTTGTTGTGTAATTCACTAGAATGTTCCGTCACTCTCAACAAGTCTGTAATGAACCTCCTGGAACTGTCGGCGCTCCGCAGCGCAGCACTTTTACTGTGAAAGGTACAGGAAGCTCCCAGCTTCAGACACCAGTTGAGCCGCTGTCATGACCTGCAGCCGCAATTCTACCTTCTTCATCCTTTATTGTTGTAATGACGTCACATCGCTGCTCGTTCACCACCCTACATTTTACCTCTCTTTGTAGGGACTGCGCTCTGGGTGGCTTTGCCTCCTTACGTCCCTCTCTGGGTGGCTTTGCCTCCTTACGTCCCTCTCTGGGTGGCCTTGCCTCCTTACGTCCCTCTCTGGGTGGCTTTGCCTCCTTACGTCCCTCTCTGGGGGGCTTTGCCTCCTTACGTCCCTCTGGGATGAGCTGCAGTGGGACGGAGGCTCAAGGAGCCGCAGTGGAGGGACCAAAGAGCCGCATGGCTCCGGAGCCGCCGGTTGACCCCCCCTGGTCTACAGGTCCAAATGGTCCTGCATGGACCTTCAAATTAAGGTACGAGTGACTGTAAGATCCCATCAGGACGGCTGGGCTTCGTCCAGGACAAGTTTTACCGCCTAAGTTGACACAAGAGAATGTAAAACTGACCCAACGTATATGTTGTCCGGTGAAAACCGTTAAAGTGTAGACATCTCATGGCGCCAAGTCCAAGGTAGCACAAAGTTCACTATCAAGGTGGAACTTTTATAAACAGTGCAAATGGGAGAAAAATGAAACGTTCACACAGCAACGTTTCAAATAGAAACTCATTGTATGGGAAACTGACGGCAGGTCACCGAGGGGAGTACCACCACTTATTTTTGTTCCACTTAAAGCACTGACGGTGACTGTCAAAATAAAAGTACCAAGTTGGATTGTTATTATGGTGACTATCAAAATAAAAGTCCCAGAGAATGAGGACTGGGAGTCATGACACCGTGGAGAAAACTTGGAGTTTGAATGTATTGTATAGTTACTATGGCAATTGTTTTCTTTGAAGTTTCTTTGAAGTTTTTGTACCTTTTCTGGGACCTTGTGTGGTTTGAGTGTGATCTCATTACAGATCTGTTCACTGGAGTCGAACCGGTGACCCTCTGGCAGTGAGGCAGGACTGCGGCCCGCTGAAGCACAGTGCAGAACCTGCATGTCTACTGACCTCCAGTCCACTTGAGTTTTTAAGCAGAAAAGTCGTTCATGTCATTTCTTGGAAAAGCAGCATTTTCTGGCCAAACAAACATTGTTTGTCATAAATTCATCTGCAGTTTTCGCCGTTCAAACCAAACAATATTTGTAGTTTTTGGAAATATTTTACAGGTTTAAAGCTTTTTGGGGTCACAATTTGAATTATTACCAGATGTCATCAACATTTGCAACTAAAACAAAACAAAGCTTGTTTATCTCTACGGATGATTTTAGTCTCGGATAAAAACGACGACTCTATTGTTGCAGTCTAATGTGAACTAAAACAAATATTTTATCCCAATAATCTCATGAAAGCTTTTTTTTTAAATACCAAAGCTGCTGGGTGAGTCTGAAAACACTTTATTAAAGTAAATCTGCAGGTTTCTGTCCTTTCTAACGGCTGCAGTCGGGAATCCTCCACTCCTCCACTCCTCTTCTCCTCCACTCCTCTTCTCCTCCTCCACTCCTCCACTTCTCCTCCACTCCTCCACTTCTCCTCCACTCCTCCTCTACACCTCCACTGCTCCTCTTCTCCTCCACTACTCCTGCACTTCTCTTCTCCTCCACTCCTCCTCCACTACTTCTCTCCTCCACTCCTCCTCCACTCCTCCTGCACTCCTCCTCCACTCCTCCACTCCTCGTCCACTCCTCCACTCATCCTCCACTCATCCTCCAGTCCTCCTCCACTGCTGCTCCACTCCTCCTCCACTCATCCTCCACTCCTCCACTGCTGCTCCACTCCTCCTCCACTCATCCTCCACTCCTCCTCCACTCCTCCTCCACTCCTCCACTCCTCCTCCACTGCTCCTCCACTCCTCCTGCACTCCTCCACTCCTCCTGCACTCCTCTATTGCTCCTCCACTCCCCCACTCCTCCTCCACTCCTCCTGCACTCCTCCACTCCTCCTGGACTCCTCCACTCCTCCTGCACTCCTCCACTCCTCCTCCACTCCTCTTCTCCTCCACTCCTCCACTGCTCCTCCACTCCTCTTCTCCTCCACTCCTCCACTTCTCCTCCAGGTGAGATTCATTTAAAAGAACCGTTTGTGTAAAAACCTTCAAATCTACTCGTGTTAAAGCTTATTTATCACACGCCGCAACAAATAAAACTCCTTATAAGAGGATTAAAAGAAGCACGGTTCCATTTTTTTTTTTTTTTTACAGTTTCCTTCATTGATTTGTTTACTTATTTAACTGAGTTTGCCGATTTAAAAGAGAAGAAAAGAGAAGAGAAATCCTCCCGTAAGACTCGTTTCTTCCACAGAAAACTCTGAACTCAGGTGTTTCCTAATGAGCCAGAACCGATCCGGCTATTTGTCACACTAATAACGCACAATGAAAGAGCAAATCCACTGATTTGTCATGAAGCTTGTGCAGTTTGGGGGAAAAATGGGGTTTTGTGTGTATTTGTTGCATTTTTCTAATGTTTCAATTGAACGAACCAACAGAGCTGATGGGATTTTAGGCTCCAAACTTTCCATATGTGAACATAAACACCTTTAAAAAACTACAATGCCGCTTTGGCTGGTTCATAATGGACCTTTAGGCTGAATTTCCTCACACACGTCAAGATCAAGGAAAATAAACTGTTAAAGAAAGAGAGAAAATCAGTGTAATAAATGTAAAAAAAAAAAAAAAAAGAATGTTTCCAGTCTGTTGACTACAGGAACTTTCCCACCTGTCAATAACATGTATTACTTATTGTTCTGATGATCGACATATAAATAAATAAATCCAGAATTCAGTCAAAATGAACAAACACTGTGAATCAAACTGTGTGTTCAGAGTGAATCCTGTGGATTTCACTCTCACGCCTCGTTTACACGACAACGATTCCAAATGAAAACGAAAAATTGTTTTGGGGGTCGTCTGTTTACAAAACAAGACCGGAGCCACGGAAAACACAACCTTTTGAAAATGGACCCCCCCAGGTAGAACTTTCTGGAAACGCCCCGACAGAGCGAAGAGGAAACGGAGAAAAATATTTATTTTGATAGTCACCACAATAACAATCCAACTTGGTGGTTTTATTTTGACAGTCACCATAATAACAATCCAACTTGGTAGTTTTATTTTGACAGTCACCATAATAACAATCCAACTTGGTACTTTTATTTTGATAGTCACCAAAATAACAATCCACCTTGGTGGTTTTATTTTGACAGTCACCATAATAACAATCCAACTTGGTAGTTTTATTTTGACAGTCACCATAATAACAATCCAACTTGGTACTTTTATTTTGATAGTCACCACAATAACAATCCACCTTGGTGGTTTTATTTTGACAGTCACCATAATAACAATCCAACTTGGTAGTTTTATTTTGACAGTCGCCATAATAACAATCCAACTTGGTAGTTTTATTTTGACAGTCACCAGAATAACAATCCAACTTGGTAGTTTTATTTTGACAGTCACCAGAATAACAATCCAACTTGGTAGTTTTATTTTGACAGTCACCACAATAACAATCCAACTTGGTGGTGGTTTTATTTTGACAGTCACCATAATAACAATCTAACTTGGTAGTTTTATTTTGACGGTCACCATAAGAACAATCCAACTTGGTGGTTTTATTTTGATAGCCACCAAAATAACAATCCAACTTGGTGGTTTTATTTTGACAGTCACCATAACAACAATCCAACTTGGTAGTTTTATTTTGACAGTCACCATAATAACAATCCAACTTGGTAGTTTTATTTTGACAGTCACCATAATAACAATCCAACTTGGTGGTTTTATTTTGACAGTCACCATAATAACGATCCAACTTGGTGGTTTTATTTTGACAGTCACCATAATAACGATCCAACTTGGTGGTTTTATTTTGACAGTCACCATAATAACAATCCAACTTGGTGGTTTTATTTTGACAGTCACCACAATAACAATCCAACTTGGTGGTGGTTTTATTTTGACAGTCACCATAATAACAATCCAACTTGGTAGTTTTATTTTGACAGTCACTGTAATAACAATCCAACTTGGTAGTTTTATTTTGACAGTCACCTTAATAACAATCCAACTTGGTGGTTTTATTTTGACAGTCACCACAATAACAATCCAACTTGGCGGTTTTATTTTGACAGTCACCATAATAACAATCCAACTTGGCGGTTTTATTTTGACAGTCACCATAATAACAATCCAACTTGGTGGTTTTATTTTGACAGTCACCATAATAACAATCCAACTTGGTGGTTTTATTTTGACAGTCACCATAATAACAATCCAACTTGGCGGTTTTATTTTGACAGTCACCATAATAACAATCCAACTTGGTGGTTTTATTTTGACAGTCACCATAATAACAATCCAACTTGGTGGCTTTATTTTGACAGTCACCATAAAAACAATCCAACTTGGTAGTTTTATTTTGACAGTCACCATAATAACAATCCAACTTGGTA
>NC_137665.1:21058805-21088805 GCF_963422515.1 Blennius ocellaris | reverse complement strand
AATCACACTCGGCAGTGTCTTTCTGCGCGGCGATGCCGAGGGGAGATAACCCCCCCCTTCCTCCTCCCCCCCCTCCCCCCAGGGAAACACAGACAAAGACGAAAACGTTTTATCTCCCTAAACAGGAGCGGACCGAGAGGTTGATTTAAGAAATCCAGAGATAATGAAGACCTCAGCCTGACGCCTCCGATCCTGCACGTTCTCACTTCAGAGCTTTTATTTGATTCATTGTGGAGCAGCAGGAGTTTGATTTGGATCGTTTTAACCGAACAACACAAGTGTGTCCAATCCGATTCCAGCAGGCTCGTCTGGAGGAGTCGCTTCAAAAGACAGGATGATGAATAAATCGGGTTTGACGCCGTTCCGACATGAACGCTGCAGACAAGCTCGGCTCACTTTCTGTCAATGGAGACATCATGGACGGTTCACAGGTTGATTGATCTCAGGACCCGGACGTAAAAACAAAGCAAATGAAATCCATGAATCACCGGGAGGCACGAAGTGAGACGTGACTGATGATCCCAGGGCTCGGAGAGGAGTGTCCCGGCCGCCACCAGACAGAAAACACCCTAAAAACACACATTATGAAGAGAACATGACCACGAATAGACAACAAAATAGAAAAAACAAAGATCAGAAAAATAAAACAAGTGGTTGTGAGCAGAACAAAGCTTTGAGAAATGATCACGAAATGATACAAAACGACATCAAAGACTCGTGAACGGAGTCTAAAGAGGCACGGGGAGGCTTCAATTCTTTGAACGGACGACTCGTCCACAAAACTGTAAACCCGGACGACTCGTCCACAAAACTGTAAACCCAGACGACTCGTCCACAAAACTGTAAACCCAGACGACTCGTCCGCAACACTTTTTTTCAGCATTATTGATTTGAAGGATTGTATTTCAAAGTACATTTGACACATTTGGAAGGATTATTTAGTGCATTTGACACAAAAACATAGGCTGAGAGGTGCGTTCAGGTGCTCGTTAATGTGTTGGAAATCCGCCTTGTGACACGTTAACGCTCTGCGGCTCGTACAGTTAGCATTATTGGTATCAGAGCCAGACAGCAGGTTTCTCATGGCTTATTAAAGGTTTTTGTCATGTTGTCCTCCTCTGGTCAGATCTATCGCGGGCGCCGCCATCTTGGATGTTTTGCGGTCTCCTATTGGACCAGCAGCCTACATGTGACTCAGATGCAGCACGCATAGCAACAATATCATTACACCAGTAAAAATACTGCTGACTTTAAACACTGGTTTTATAAAAAACTGCAGGATTATACATGGAGAACCTCTGACATCTGTATCAGGACTAATATATCTTTATAACAGTGTGAAGACATTGTCGTGTCTCGATGTTGTAACGGGAGAACGCCGCTTCGTAGCCGACTGCTTTGAGTGATGCGTTCAGGTGCATCACGTAAGAGTGTCTTCCGATAGTAACTTTAAATGATAAACATGATTAAAATATGACTGAGAGTCATTAGCAGCTGGAACCTGCAGCAAAGCACGTGGCAGTGCTGAAGTTTTTTTTTGGGGGGGGGGGGCAAAGAAGGCCATTCTTCACGAGAATAAGTCATATGATACCATACAATATATATATATATATATATATATATATATATATATATTTGCACATATACTAGATATATGAAACATAGAACATATCAATTATCAATAATATGTAAAACTACATTGTACAGGATGTATTTTCTCAAAAAACTTCTGAAATCTCATCCGTGGACAAGTTGTCCTTGAATCCTTAAATTCACCACAGAGATCAAATATGACCAGAAAAAGATGAAACAAAGTGGGCAAAAAAGAAGCTAAAAAGCCAACAAACTCTGTCAATGTGCCAGAAAACTTTCAAAATGATGATAAAGATGAACAAAGTGAGACGGAGTCTGGAGTAGCGTGAAGCAATAAAAGGTGGCCACAGGAAGAACCAATAAATGAGCAAATGCCAAGATGACTGAACAGAAGATGACAAAAATGCATTATAGACACATTAAAGGGAGTCTACAGAGACAAACAAAAGTACAAAGAGGAATAATTTCAGTGCCAAAACATTAAAATGAGCAATTGAGAACATGAAAAGACACAAAATTAGGTTAAAGATGCATAAACGGACTCTGAAAAGACTTAAAATGTCCACAGAACGACAAAGAGAGGAATAAAATGGGCACAAAAAGAACCTTTAAATGAACAAATGTGAAGATAAGAAGACATAAAGTGACCAAAAGACAACAAAATTATGTTGAGGACAGGAACTGACTGGAAATAGACACAAAAAGTGCAAAGAGAAATAATGTGGGCACAAAATGACCACAAACTTCAGACGAGCAAATTAACCCTTGAAAGACATCAGATCACATCAAAGACACAAGAGACACACAGAGGAATCAGAATGAAACCACCAAGTTAAATTATTGTGATGACTGTCAAAATAAAAGTACCAACTTAGATTCTTATTAAGGTAACTGTCAAAATAAAAGTACCAAATTGGATTGTTATAAAGGTGACTATCAAAATAAAAGTACCAGGTTGGATTGTTATTACAGTGACTGTCAAAATAAAACTACCAAGTTCGATTGTTATTATGGTGACTGTCAAAATAAAAGCACCAAGTTGGATTGTTATTATGGTGACTGTCAAAACAAAAGCAGCAAGTCCTAGCATGTGCAGAAGAACCCGTTACCACGGCAGCAATAACCAGGACCAGGAGCAGTGTTTCCGTGGAAAAGGAGTCATTTTCTAAATGTTTCACCTCGGGAGCCATTTTCAAAAAGTTGCATTTTCAGTGACACGGAGCAGAAAAGTTTTCTGTTTGTCAAAAAATTGTGTCCAAATCAGCTTAAAAGACGATCCCAGGGTTTGACCCTTCTTTGTGTGTGGATCAAAGCAGCGTTGGACCAACGAAGGTACTTCCAAAAGAACTGAAAAGACAATATTCCACCATCACCATGTTCACTAACCCTGTATGTTCATATATAACACGCCTGGAATGCCTTGTGATCGTCGCTCAGTCTCAGTGGTCCACATTTTACACAAACAGAATGTTTCAAACAACCATTAAAAAAATCCTCTTCATGTTCCTGACAGGCTGGAGCAGAGTCACGCTGAGAACATCAAAGTGTTGGAATTCAGTGCTCTGCTTCCTCTAAATATTTGTTCTCTCCTGTCCACAGGCAGTAAAACAACGACAGAAAATGTTTTCATTGCATTTGATTAAAATCGCTGGTTTCCCCGCTGCACAGCCTGCGGAATAAATCTGACGGTTCTGCTTCGTCTGCCTCACAATCCTGGTCGAGTCACGGAGCCTTAATATGGTCGTTTCTGTTTCCTCTCCGTCCCTGAAGCTGTGGAAGAACAACACAGAGCAGGAAGACGAGCTGGACTGGTGGACTGGAGACTTGTCCTGCTCTTTGGTCTGCTTGAGACCGAACCTGGACTCAGTCCGACCACAATGGTAGTGTAGGGAGTTCTTACCTCATAACGATCACTATTCATGTTGTGGTTGGCTATCGATAATGATTAATAATGATCAAAGATAGTTATTAATTATGTTATTGAAATTTTATCAGAAACCTCGGAGCTCCACCTGTCTTAACAGGAAATGATAGCCAATTCAGTTCTATCAGTCTCATAAGATATAATAAACAGTGAATCAGGAATTTGAATTAAAAGTTAAATGAATTATAATTACTAGAATTAACAGTAAAGATTGAAGGATTTTGGAGACATTTCATTCACCTTTGTGCTCATTAATGACACAGCAAGTATGATTCCAAAAATTACATTTATTTACAATGAAAACAGTAACTAAACACAGATAAACAATAAACAATAAACACAGATTCTAACTACCTATATACAGCTTGGTGTGTGTGTGTGTGTGTGTGTGTGTGTGTGTGTGTGTGTGTGTGTGTGTGTGTGTGTGTGTGTGTGTGTGTGTGTGTGTGTGTGTGTGTGTGTGTGGAGAGAGAGAGAGAGAGGTGGAGGGAGTGTGTGAGAGACGTGTGATGGAACTACAAAACAAGATGGTGGATCACAAGAAACTACATTCAAATGGAGGTTGTCAGAGAACAGGAAGTCTGTCCTGGGTCTCCACCATGTGCTGGAGAACAATGGAACATAGAAGCTAGTCTTTAGCATCTGCTTCCTGTGTGTCTCTGCTAAAGGACCATTTCTAGAATGAGTTTATGTGAATGAGACTTGTCTTGTAAAACGTCAGGAGTCGTCAGATGGTGTTCAGTTACTGTGTGATGTTGTCTTTGATGTGATATGTGTAGGGTTGTGAGTTAACAAGTTAGTAAAGCAAAGATTAGCATGCAGACCCTGTGTCTGTGGCAGAGCTAACGTTGGTTTACAGGTTGATAACTGCTCCTAATATCATTATCTATAGAACTCAATCACTGTAACAGAATCAACACATCTTCATGAAGTTAAACAGTTCTATGCATAGCATCAAGATGAACTAATCCCAGGTAATGCCCAGTTGTTGTTACCACTTCCTTGTCGTTTCCCTGGTCCCGTCCTGTAGGAACCGGTTGGTTTCCCTGGTTGATGGGAGATCAGACTCTGGATGCTGGTCTCTGGATCAGGGGAAGGTCTGACCCTCGTGGTCGGGTCAGCAGAGGAGTTGAGGAGTGAAGGCCCCTGGTTGCAGGCCTCTGGTGTTAGCTGTATGCTAGCGCTGGGTGAGCTGAGCTGCTGGGATCCCCCCCCCTCCGGGTGTTCACAGGACTGCAAGACTGCTTTTACAGGCTTTTTGTTGAAAGTTTGTGGATTTGAAGGTGTCAAATCCTGAGAGCTTCACCCAATCAGTGACTGGCTAAGTGGATGGGGGAAGAGTCTTGTGAGCAGAAAGTGTTGGAGGATTTGCATGGGTCTGCAGTGGCAAAAGCCCCCCCCCCCCCCACTGGGTGTGATGGCCAGTCACATTCCTGGGTCCAAATTCATATGTCATGACTGTGTATCATGACAAATGAAAATAGTCTTTCCCTAGAAATGAACAAACTTTCTGTGGCCTTGTGAGATCCCAACAGTAGTTTTCACCACTCCCCTCCCCTCCCCCCAGGCAGGGTTCTAATTAGCATTAGCATCAGGATCGTCCTGCTCCGGTACAAAAACTTGAAATAAATGAGCTGAGATGAGCGACGCTCGGCATCTCCAACTTCTTCACGCAGGCCGAGCAGTGAGCGGATGATTTATGGTGACGTTCCCCGTCGTCTGAGTGAGACGTATCCCAGCGCCGACATTCAATCTCCGCCGGCTCGGAGGCAGACGTCATTTCTCATTGATTTCTGACGCCGTCTAGAAAAATCAGCATCCTCAGCGAATGCCTCTATAGTCTCAGCTTACTGGTCATTTACTCAAGTGTCACGGAGCAGGAGTTCAACGTACAGGCTTCATTTCATATTAAACATCAATTTACCTAAAATGTAAATGTTGATTTTAGAAACAAACATCAAACAACAATGAAAAGTGGTTGACGTCGATAGAAGATCTGCTGAATCAGCATTCAGCCAGTCATGCAAAGAGCTGCAACACATCAAAGTTAAGAATAATGTTTCTTTATTCTGCAGACTGAAACTCGTCAGGCTGAATCAAAGTCGTCAAAGAAGTTGTGCCGGTGACAACGCCCCCGGTGACGACGCCCCGGTGACAACGCCCCCGGTGCCGACGCCCCGGTGACGACGCCCCCGGTGACGACTCTCCTAGTGACGACGCCCCGGTGACGACGCCCCCGGTGACGACTCTCCCAGTGACGACGCCCCGGTGACGACGCCCCGGTGACGACGCCCCGGTAACGACGCCCCGGTGACGACGCCCCGGTGACGCCGCCCCGGTTACGACGCCCCCAGTGACGACGCCCCGGTGACGACTCTCCCAGTGACGACGCCCCCGGTGACGACGCCCCCGGTGACGACTCTCCCGGTGACGACGCCCCGGTGACGACGCCCCGGTGACCAAGTCTTGGTAAATGTGTTTTGGAGCATGTTTGACAATAAAGAAGAGAAAGAACTGCAGCAGGAATGTGGAGAGAGGAGAATCACCTCCTCTTCCTTCTCTCCTATTGCCTGTCTGGACCAATCAGGGACCAGGGAGCTGCCAGGTGGGCGGAGCCTGACTGACGCCTCCCAGACAGACTTCAGACACATGGACAGTGAAGAAGGCCTATTTGTCCTCAGATCATTACTCTTCCTTGTTCCTTCAATCAGATGCTCTAAATGTGCACAAGTCCAGGGACGTTTCCTGGAGGCGCTCCTCCACATCAGAATCAGAATCAGAATCAGAATCCTTTTTATTGCCATTGCTTGTAAACAGGTTCACAAACTAGGAATTTTTCTTGGTGAGATGTGCATTAAACATAAAAACATACACTTGGTTTTAGATAAAAGAAAAGCTAAAAACTTTAAGCTATAAGGCTTTAGGAATATAAAAATAAATAAGCTAAAAATAAGAGGTAAAATATGGTACACGGCAACAATGGACATAGAACAGCAGGAACAACAGGATGGAATTACTTACGGTGGTGAGATATTCCAAAGCCGGAGAACAGTGCTGGGAGATCACAGTTATATCAGAGCACCAGCTGCTGTTGATGTAGAAACAAACTCCACCGCCTTTTGTTTTGCCGGAGAGGCTCGAGTCCCGATCCGCGCGCAGGAGCCGGAAGCCGTCCAGGTGAAGCGCGCTGTCCGGGATCCTCGCGCTCAGCCATGTCTCCGTGAAGCACAAAACGCAAGATGTGGAGAAGTCCTTGTTCCTTCTCATCAGCAGCGCTAGCTCATCCAGTTTGTTGGGGAGTGAGCGGACGTTCGAGAGAAAGATGCCAGGTAAAGGCGTGCGTTCCCCACGCCTGCGAAGACGCACCAGCGCTCCTGCGCGTTTTCCTCTCCGGCGGCGTTTCCCTCTTTTGGTCAAAAAATGGACCACATCCGCAGCTGAGGCTAATAAAATTGGTAGTAAGTCCGTGGGAGTGTATGACCTGATGCTCAGTAGCTCTTCACGGGTGTAAGAGCACGCTGACACGCAATTAACGCACAAAAACAGACATAACAGAGCGCACAAAACCACCGTGGCGACCTTCCTCGGCGCCATCTTGGATGTATGGAAACGAACATTTTAAATGAAGTTCAGTGGATTTGAGTGAAGTTTGATCTCTCAGCTGGACTTTGAGTTTGGGTTTAAATGTCAGCGCTGACGCTTCAGATTGAGGTTTGTGGTTGTGAGGAGAAAGTTTGTGATACAGGAATCTTCTGCATACCAATCAGATCCGTCTGTAAAGCGTTTAGTGGACATGTTGAAAACACACTCCGTTCAGGAGTCCTTTAGTTGGTTCTTGAATCAGGCTGCTGAAGCTTCACACACATTTCATTACATTTTTCCTCGCTAAATAAAAAAACGTATAAAACTTTTATTCAAGATGAATGTACACGACAGCGTTTCAAGTGAAAACTGATCATTTCAGAAAAGCTTCATGTTCACACTGCAACGTTTTGACAAAGATGTCTGTTTCCATGGAAACGCAAGAAACACTGAAATCACTGGTGTAAGTTTCTCATTTGGCTACGGGTGGCTGCTGTTTGTTTTTGTACTGAACGCACACACACACACACACACACACACACACACACACGCACACGCACATGCACACGCACACGCACACGCACACACACACACACACACACACACACACACACACACACACACACACACACACACACACACGCACACACACGCACAGCAGAGAACAATGAGCTCTACCAACCTTCTAGTAGACAGACCACCAAGTTTTTTTCTGTTGCCATGGCGATAACTGCAGCCAGTGTTTTCAGAAACAGCTCCACCCTGGAGGCAGTTATTAAAACGTTGTGTTTTCCGTGCTTCAGCCACCACCGTGGTGTAAACACACCTCCAGAAGCTTCCCTAACGTTTGACCTGCTCATTGGGCCGTCAGTCAGTCACACTTTGGTGAAAACAGCCGTAAAGGTCACAGACGACAGTGACAGGATGTTGAAGTTGGCCCGATTGTTTATGTAAAGTTTTGCTCTTGAATGGTCCATGGAGGTGTTTTATTTTGGCTGGTTTACGTTTGACAAACACTTCCTCAAAGTGAGAACAGATGAGTTCTGCTCTTCCTCCCGGAGCACAGGAGTTGATCAGGGTCATTTATTCGGTGTGAAGTGACTGTAAAGCACAGTGTCTTCTGTCGGTCGGGTCAGGAGGAAGCTCACCAGGACAGCCTCCTGGAGTTGATCTGTTTGCTTTCTATGTGTACGTACCCTCAGCCTTAGCCCGGTCTTCCTAACCCCCCCCCCCCCGGCCAGTCGGGAGGGGCTGCGGCAGTGTGTTGTAAAAAGTCTATTACCGACGCTGTTTCCTGCTCTGAATATATCACTTCCCATCCTCGGTTACTCTCCGTTCCTCTGGTGTCCTAATTTGTGTCGTCGGGATATTGCCTGTTTTCTCAGTATAATAGGGCCATGGCGAGGAGTAATGGCCGCCATGCAGCGGGGCTGCGTTCCTTCTCTCCTCTATATTCCTCCTATTTCGGCATGAGCAGCGGTGGCGGCGAGGCTCGGCCTCGCCTCACTGCTGGTCAGATACTGCTCTCTCTCTCTCTCTCTCTCTCTCTCTCTCTCTCTCTCTCTCTCTCTCTAGTCACTGATAGAGGGCGAATCTCTCGGGACGACAGAATCTAGACCAAAGCCTTCCTGAGCGCCGGCCTCGTAATTAAATTGGCAGATTAAATTCACTCTTATTGTGGAAGGATTTAATGAATATTCACTCGGCTTTGGCTCGTCGGGGTGATGTGAGCTTTGCTTTAGCGATGGCGGCCGACCCCGCCGACCGCAGCGCCTCCCTCCGCTCTTCATCCCGGCACACGACCGGCACCTTCCGACTTAATTGATCTGAACGGCCGTGACCCTTTAGTTCCAGCTAATGTGGGTTTTCCAAGGCCACTTTGTCAGAACTTTGTCTCACAAATGTCAATAAATTACATTATGCATGAGCTTTTAACACCCAAAATTCATTAATTCTGATAAAGTGAATAGAAAAATGGAAACGCCACCCCCCCCCCCGGAAGGCCACGAGAGCGAAGCTGGCTGAG
Source organism: Blennius ocellaris (assembly GCF_963422515.1). Taxonomy (NCBI): domain Eukaryota; kingdom Metazoa; phylum Chordata; class Actinopteri; order Blenniiformes; family Blenniidae; genus Blennius; species Blennius ocellaris. The sequence goes on along the minus strand of NC_137665.1, from coordinate 21,079,680 downwards.
CGGGAAACGTGATCGGTGATGCTTCGGAACACGTGTTGGCGCTGAGCGGGCGAGTGACCTCTCCTGGTCCTGAGTGCCGCCGTCCTTTTGAGGGTCTGGAGGCCGAAGCAACGCGGCGCCCGGCGCGTCTCCAGGGAGGAGAATGGGATGGATGGACGGGTCACCAAGGCTTGCGACCTTGACGGAGGATATCGTGTTTTTCTTTGTGTCCCTCAGTCATGAAAGCATCAGACTGAAGCAGTGAGTGCCCTGAAAGAAGGAACTGCAACGTGATAAAGGAGGAAGTTCCATCCTACCATAAAATCCTCTGTACCACCATATCCTGCTATTCTCACTTTTGTTTTGAAGTCATTTATTTATTTTTACTCGGGTAATTGAAATAAAAAAAATGTATGTTGACGACATCCTTCTTTCAAATTCTGGTCAGATTCTATTTTTACATCTGTCAACGTCTTAATCCACTGCTGTTACCTCTCTGGGTCTGCTTAGGCCGCGTTTCCATGGCAACGTCTCAAGCAAAAACGTATAGTATCTGCGTTTTCGTTCCGGAAAAATGTTGTGTTTACATGGAAAAGTTTAGAAACGCATCTACTTTTCGACGGAAACATCAAATGTAGTTACTATGCCACGCCACTAGTGGTGCTCTAAACATTGACAATGAGAGAACACGGACAGACCACCAAGTTGGATTGTTATTACTGTGACTGTCAAAATAAAACTAACAAGTTGGATTGTTATTACTGTGACTGTCAAAATAAAACTAACAAGTTGGATTGTTATTACTGTGACTGTCAAAATAAAACTACCAAGTTGGATTGTTATTACTGTGACTGTCAAAATAAAACTAACAAGTTGGATTGTTATTACTGTGACTGTCAAAATAAAACTAACAAGTTGGATTGTTATTACTGTGACTGTCAAAATAAAACTACCAAGTTGGATTGTTATTACTGTGACTGTCAAAATAAAACTACCAAGTCGGATTGTTATTACATTGACTGTCAAAATAAAACTAACAAGTTGGATTGTTATTACAGTGACTGTCAAAATAAAACCACCAAGTTGGATTGTTATTACAGTGACTGTCAAAATAAAACCACCAAGTTGGATTGTTATTACAGTGACTGTCAAAATAAAACCACCAAGTTGGATTGTTATTACAGTGACTGTCAAAATAAAACCACCAAGTTGGATTGTTATTACTGTGACTGTCAAAATAAAACTAACAAGTTGGATTGTTATTACTGTGACTGTCAAAATAAAACTACCAAGTTGGATTGATATTACAGTGACTGTCAAAATAAAACCACCAAGTTGGATTGTTATTACAGTGACTGTCAAAATAAAACCACCAAGTTGGATTGCTATTACAGTGACTGTCAAAATAAAACCACCAAGTTGGATTGTTATTACAGTGACTGTCAAAATAAAACCACCAAGTTGGATTGTTACTACAGTGACTATCAAAATAAAACCACCAAGTTGGATTGTTACTACAGTGACTGTCAAAATGAAACTACCAAGTCCAGGAGTCATGACACCAGGGAGGGAACTTTGTTCTGATTGGCTCTACTGAGCATGTGCAGAAGAACTAGGTACTACGACCATAATGCTCATGAAACTGATTTTGAGCTTTGTGTTCAAGTTCAGTGGCTCTGAGCAACATTGTCACAAAAACTCCAACCACAACACAACAAAAGTTTTTGGTTTTCACAAAAAAATGTTTCCATGAAAACAAGATTTTACTTAATTTGCGATTCGAGACGATCTCAGTTAACTGAATTGGCGCAAGTGATACTTTGATAGATTCCCGTGGTGACCATGAGGCCAGTGGACTTATCGGGAGGTTCGTATCACACAGCTGACCACTGTGGGTCCCTGAGCCTGACCTTTGACCCCCATCAGCTCAACTGGACAATGAAACCTCCCCAAAGGAATTAATAAAATATGATTCGTTATTGTAATCAATGTAATTTTGTAATCAAAATTAACTCGTTATGTCTTGTATTGTGTTTTAAATTTAAAAAAAATTATTGTATTTGGGAAGTGGAGACCATTAGTTTGTCTTTCGACCTGCTGGAACCCGGCGACGGTGTCGTTTAATGGTCCCCTGGTTTCTACTGCTCTGCGGCAGTGGGACAGCGGTGGGACAGTGGTGGGACGGCGGTGGGACGGCGGTGGGACGGCGGTGGGACGGCGGTGGGACGACGGTGGGACGGCGGTGGGTCGGAGGTGGGACGACGGTGGGACGGCGGTGGGACGGAGGTGGGACGGCTGTGGGACGGCGGTGGGACGGCGGTGGGACGGAGGTGGGACGGAGGTGGGACGGAGGTGGGACGGCGGTGGGACGGCGGTGGGATGGAGGTGGGACGGAGGTGGGACGGCAGTGGGACGGCGTTGGGACGGCGGTGGGACGGAGGTGGGTTGGAGGTGGGATGGAGGTGGGACGGCGGTGGGATGGAGGTGGGATGGAGGTGGGATGGAGGTGGGACGGCGGTGGGATGGAGGTGGGACGGCGGTGGGATGGAGGTGGGACGGAGGTGGGACGGCGGTGGGACGGCGTTGGGACGGCGGTGGGATGGAGGTGGGTTGGAGGTGGGACGGCGGTGGGACGGCGGTGGGACGGCGGTGGGACGGCGGTGGGATGGAGGTGGGACGGAGGTGGGACGGCAGTGGGACGGCGTTGGGACGGCGGTGGGATGGAGGTGGGTTGGAGGTGGGATGGAGGTGGGACGGCGGTGGGATGGAGGTGGGATGGAGGTGGGATGGAGGTGGGACGGCGGTGGGATGGAGGTGGGACGGCGGTGGGATGGAGGTGGGACGGAGGTGGGACGGCGGTGGGACGGCGTTGGGACGGCGGTGGGATGGAGGTGGGACGGCGGTGGGACGGCGGTGGGATGGAGGTGGGTTGGAGGTGGGACGGCGGTGGGACGGCGGTGGGACGGAGGTGGGACGGAGGTGGGATGGAGGTGGGATGGAGGTGGGACAGCGGTGGGACGGCGCTGGGACGGCGCTGGGACTATGGGATTATAAGTGACTTTAGCCTGCATGCACCGCCGCTGTGATTAGCATTACAATCCTCAGGTCTCTGAGCTTCACGGTTCAGAGATGAAGCCTGGAGACGTCTGAAGCCTTTCATGAAGCAGCTCGTCATCGACAGTAAGAGAGGAGTTGATCTCAGAGTCCAGCCTGAGGAGTCAAAACTCCAGAGGACAAAGTTTCAGTGACATGAAGTGGAAAAGTTCCTGCAGACATCAGGAGCCGACTTCCTGTTTGAAGACGGCAAAACTGTAACGGAGTGAATCCTCAACTCAGCACGTCCACAAGAAGACCTGCCACCGCTTTTTGTTTCACTTTCTTCAAACTGCAGCCGAGGAAAATAAACCTGGTGGCTTGAACTCCAGATAACATCAGATTATAGAGCATCTCCCTCCTCTAACATCAGATTATAGAGCACCTTCCTCCTCTAACATCAGATTATAGAGCATCTTCCTCCTCTAACATCAGATTATAGAGCATCTTCCTCCTCTAACATCAGATTATAGAGCATCTTCCTCCTCTAACATCAGATTATAGAGCATCTTCCTCCTCTAACATCAGATTATAGAGCACCTTCCTCCTCTAACATCAGATTATAGAGCATATCCCTCCTCTAACATCAGATTATAGAGCATCTTCCCCCTAACATCAGATAATAGAGCACCTCCCTCCTCTAACAGCAGATTATAGAGCATCTCCCTCCTCTAGCATCAGATTATAGAGCATTTTCTTCATCTAACATCAGATTATAGAGCATCTCTCTCCTCGAACATCAGATTATAGAGCATCTCCCTCCTCTAACATCAGATTATAGAGCATCTCCCTCCTCTAGCATCAGATTATAGAGCATTTTCTTCATCTAACATCAGATTATAGAGCATCTTCCTCCTCTAACATCAGATTATAGAGCATCTTCCTCCTCTAATGCAGATTATAGAACATCCCCCTCCTCTAATGCAGAGTATAGAGCATCTCCCTCCTCTAATCCAGATTATAGAGCATCTTCCTCCTCTAATGCAGATTGTAGAACATCCCCCTCCTCTAATCCAGATTATAGAGCATATTCCTCCTTATGTTTCCACCACGGTGAGTGTGAGTTATGTTTCCTGGTTCAGCTCTTGGTTTGAGTTTCAAGCCGACACTGAGGAAACGCTCCAGACGCTCCAGCAGATCCTCTGATCGTCCGTCAGAAATCCGGTTCCGGTGTTTGGCTCGACCTCGGCAGAGCGGCTGCATTATTCAAGGAGGAGAGTGCGTCTCCGACAGCGTTCAGATTTATATCGCAGCCGAGCGTCGTAGAAAACCCCCGAAGTTAGACAATCCAACGTTCCCACATAAATCACGGCGGCGTTATGAGCGGTAGCAACTCGGGCAAAGTTGAGCAACTGTGATGAACGCGGGAGAAAATACATCATTTATCACGTCTGGCTGCGGCGGTGAAATGGAGTCCAGGAGTACTTTGCTACCAAAACATCCTAAAAAAAAAAAATCTATATAAATGAGAAAATAAAATTACTTTAAAAAGAAAACATTAAAAGTATTTGGACGCAGGTTAATGTATTCCATTCCACTCATTCTTATTTAAAACATTTTGAAAATAACTGCCATGTAACTCTGGTCATTTGTGTTGAAAGCGATCTTCTCTTTGTCTCACATCGTTTCTGTCCCGAAGGGAAACCTGGCCACAGTCAGCATGTTTTGGGTTTGAAGGTATCTGAGGGATCAGAGGCTGCAGATTTATGTCCTCCACCAGAATGGAGACAGAAAAGATCTGCTGATAATTGCTGAGTGTGAACGTTAGCGAGGGAGGGGCTTTGATTTATGGCCCCGAATCTCTGCTGAACTGCTTCCTGTGAGCTGACGGAGGCTGGAGGGGGACGGAGGGGGACAGAGGGGGACGGAGGGGGACGGAGGGGGACGGAGGGGGGATGGAGGGGGACAGAGGGGGACAGGGGAGGTAAGAGGGGGTACGGAGGACGATGGAGGAAGATGGAGGGGGGACAGAGGGGGATGGAGGGGGCGAGGGGTACGGGGGAGGACAGCGGGGGACAGAGCATGACGGAGGAGGACGGAGGAGGATGGAGGAGGACAGAGGGGACGGAAGAGGATAGAGGAGGGTGGAGGAGGACAGAGGGGACGGAGGAGGGTGGAGGAGGATGGAGGAGGACAGAGGGGACAGAGGAGGACTGAGGAGGACAAAGAGAGATGGAGAAGGACAATGGAGGGCAGAGGGGAACTGAGGAGGATGTAGGGGGATGTAGGGGGATGTAGGGGGATGTAGGGGGATGTAGGGGGATGGAGGGGGATGGAGGGGGACGGAGGAGGATGGAGGGGGACTGAGGAGCATGTAGGGGGATGGAGGGGGATGGAGGGGGACTGAGGAGGATGTAGGGGGATGTAGGGGGATGGAGGGGGACGGAGGAGGATTGAGGGGGACGGAGGAGGATGGAGGGGACTGAGGAGGATGTAGGGGGATGGAGGGGGACTGAGGAGGATGTAGGGGGATGGAGGGGGATGGAGGGGGATGGAGGGGGACTGAGGAGGATGGAGGGGGACAGAGGAGGATGGAGGGGGACTGAGGAGCATGTAGGGGGATGGAGGGGGACTGAGGAGTATGTAGGGGGATGGAGGGGGATGGAGGGGACTGAGGAGGATGGAGGGGGATGGAGGGGGACGGAGGAGGATGGAGGGGGACTGAGGAGGATGGAGGGGGATGGAGGGGGACTGAGGAGGATGGAGGGGGATGGAGGGGGACGGAGGAGGATGGAGGGGGATGGAGGGGGACGGAGGAGGATGGAGGGGGACTGAGGAGGATGGAGGGGGATGGAGGGGCACTGAGGAGGATGGAGGGGGATGGAGGGGACGGAGGAGGATAGAGGAGGGTGGAGGAGGACAAAGGGGACGGAGGAGTTTGGAGGAGGATGGAGGAGGACAGAGGGGATGGAGGAGGACTGAGGAGGACAAAGGGAGATGGAGAAGGACAATGGAGGACAGAGGGGTACGGAGGAGGACGGATGGGCATGGAGAGGGATGAAGTGAGGGGGACAAAGGAGGACAGAGGGCTGGAGCGGGACGAAGGAGGATGGAGGGGGACGAAGGAGGATGGAGGGGGACGAAGGAGGATGGAGGGGGACGAAGGAGGATGGAGGGGGACGTAGGGGGACGTAGGGGGACGTAGGGGGACGTAGGGTGATGGAGGGGGACGATCAGTAACTATGTGAAGATCAAATCACAACCACCAGCTGTAAAACCTCTGAAACAATGAAATTAGACATATTTGAGAAGAAGCCTAATTTTCAAAAAACTAAACGTAAAAGAAAATGTGAGTTTAGTTTTTTCCGGCACATCCTCCAAATGCTGGACTGAATATTGACTGGAAACACTTAAAACTGCAAACTACAAAGCAGCAGCAGAGAACAAGTCTTCTGAAAAAACATGAAAACGAATTAAAAACGTCTAAAACATGTTGAAAACATGACGTTGACGTTTAAAAGTGACTGAAGTGATTCTGTGACGCCGTCATGAATCTCACAGAATCTCATCACTTTCTGCGCAATTTGATCCAAAAAGACCAAGAGAATCCATGTAGTTCAGGTCTTCCGCCAGTGGTCATAATGTACTGGCTCACCAGTTTGAATATTATTGATGATTTGCAGGAACATGTGGTCATAAATACATGCATGTTCATCAACATGCTGTTTATTCAACAACACACTGTTTTGGGTAATTAAGTAATTCTCAGAGCTCATTTACACCAAATCCTTTTCATGCACTTTGTTTTGAGAGCCACGCCGCGGTTAATACTGCAGATATTCTTTAATACTGCAGATTTACTCTAATTACATGTTGGCGTGTTCATGACGGCCGGTTGTTTACGCTCTTTGTTGGTCTAATGATTGATGGAAGCTGCAGGACTGAGAACCAATGTTTATGTTATAATGTTTTTCTAATGTAATCTAATTGATTGGTTCATTGATATTACACAAAGTATTTGGCGAAGATGATTATATTTCAAAGTAAAATAAATTAGAGCTGCAGGCAGTGTTGGTCGGGACCTCGCACTCCGGCCCAATCACCGCCTCTGGCACCTTTAAATCTTTTATCACATATAGATTTTGAAGGTTTCAACAAGTTTGCAAATCTGATTTTGAAAGGCAAATTGCAAGACTTCCTGTCAAATTCAGGTCCAGGGTGTCCACACGTGATTCGTAGGTCCGGATGAGGCGAACAATTGAGTTTTGGTTTGATCTCCACGACATTCCTCCAGGCCTCCTGGTCACCGTTGTAGTGTTTGTAGGTGGCGCTAGAGAGTGTATTTTGGCGCTGTGGGGGTTAATTTTGACATTTTCTCATCACGTTATCCAGTGTTAATGAGCGTGACACATTTGATGAGCATGTGAGCATGTTTAGGGGGTCAAATGTTTTCTCCCACAGAGGTTGAGGGGCTTTTTGGGGTGAAAATCTTACTCTGAAAGGCAAATTGCAGGCTTCCTGTTGAATTTAGATTTGGGGCATCGGCGCGTGAATTTTAGGTCTCGATGAGACGGACAATTGAGTTTCGGTTTGATCTCTCTACGACGTTCCTACGGGCCGTGGTGGCCATGGTTTTTGGTGCGGGAGAGACATTTATTCATTGTAAATCAAGGTGATGGTGAGAAGACAAGATCTTCCACATGTTGTGGTTTTATTTCCTGTTTCAGAGAATCTCAGACTGACAACAGGATGTTGTCCTTCACCTTCTCCTCTGTGCACAACGCAGCACAAAGTGCATTTCCACCGCAGGAAAAATAGCTAAATGGAGGCGATGCTGCGTGGGAGGAGAGTGACATCAATGGTCTTCCCAAGGACGTCCCAAGGTTAAGGGGGGGGGGGGGGGGGGATCTAGGAGGGGGGGTTACCTCCACCACTCGCCTTCTGCTCCGACCGCAGCCTCTTTAAAAAGCCACCCACAGGGGCCAAAAGACGGACGCTGTGACGTCATTGGCTCCTCCGGTTGCTATGGAAGCAATCAGTCTCTCTCTCTCTCTCTCTCCCTCCCCATCTCTCTCTCTCTCTCGCTCTCTCTCTCGCTCTCTCTCTCGCTCTCTCTCTCGCTCTCTCTCTCGCTCTCGGTTCCAGAGGATGTGGCGACGGACAGGTGATTTGTCACATGTGCCTTAAATTAGAGGCCGATTAAAGTTTAATGGATTTTAATGATGTGAGTGAGGAAAGTGGGTCGGAGTCAAACCCTCGTCAGACACAAACATTCCTGACAAGGAGAAAAACTGCGGCGCTGGAAGATGTTTTTTATTAAGCGTGTGGATCATTTACAGCATGAAATCCTTGATTACAAGTGAAAACACAACTTTGCGTCGTTGCCTGGATGTCTGATGACACAAACTTTATGAAAACGCAGTAGTTTACAGTAGTTTATAGTAGTTTTAAAACATGTACAAGAACTGAATCTCATGTGTCTTAGTTTCAACTATAATTTAGCACGGTAAACTATTGGTTCTATTTTGAGCAAAGTTTGTACCTGAGTTTAACAGTTTCATTTCACCGTTGTGGTGTCTTAAGGTCAAACTCAGTTCTACATAGAAGAAGCATTTTGCTTCTAAACACCAAATCGATGACGTTTGCAGTTTACAAAACTGTTTCTTTTTTTTTTTTTACACAAAAAACTCTCCAGCTGTCCCCCCGGCCAGTCGTGCACACACTCCCCTCTCACTGCAGGTCAGCTCCAGGGTTGCCAGATGTGACTCACTGTGTCTAGACCAGGGGTCGGCAACCTTCAATGTTCAAAGAGCCATTTGGTCCCGTCTCCCACTGAACACAACACCCAGAGACATACATTTTATTTTGACAGTCCCACAGGAAGACCATGCCAGGAGGACACGACACACAAAACCTTCTTCACTGCTGGTTGACAACTTACAACTAATAAACTAAACTACATGAACTAAGCAACAAAAACACAATTATTAGCAACACTACAAACCTAACATAACCCCCAATAAATACATGTAAAACATGACAAACAGAAACTCCCATAATGCATTGCAGCTCTCAGCTCCTTTATTGCTACACATTATTAAAATGAAGATAAATGTGGGAGATGTGGATTGTTAGAACCATGAGTGTGATGGTGTGTCTTTAATGTCCTGTAGTTGTTGTGTAATTCACTAGAATGTTCCGTCACTCTCAACAAGTCTGTAATGAACCTCCTGGAACTGTCGGCTTTTACTGTGAAAGGTACAGGAAGCTCCCAGCTTCAGACACCAGTTGAGCCGCTGTCATGACCTGCAGCCGCAATTCTACCTTCTTCATCCTTTATTGTTGTAATGACGTCACATCGCTGCTCGTTCACCACCCTACATTTTACCTCTCTTTGTAGGGACTGCGCTCTGGGGGGGCTCTGCCTCCTTACGTCCCTCCAGGATGAACTGCAGTGGGACCAAGGCTCAAGGAGCCGCAGTGGAGGGACCAAAGAGCCACATGGCTCCGGAGCCGCCGGTTGCCGACCCCTGGTCCAGGTAAAACCAGGTAAAACCCACACACCTCGGTAAAAACCAGCCCAAATCTCAGTCCGTGTAGGAATCGCGTTAAAACTAGAACTATTATATGTGTAATAAAGAACCTGGCATAAACACACAAATGTACGACATTAACAAAGTTCAAAGGTAAAGAGAGTTTTCTTTATTTGGGGGATACCCTCCATATCTGGCAACACAGGCCAGCATGTTCATTCATTTTCAAGTGGTTGTTAAAGACAAGCGACGGAATCTGGACGACAAGACAAGGAAAGAAGGAGAATGAGGGGAAAAAAAGAGAGCACAGCTTTTATTCTGGCGGAGCCGCTTCCTCCGGCGCTTCTCAGTGACGTCAGTCACACGTCAATGACGAGGCGGTCGATGCAAAAAAGTCCTTCCAGTCTGGTTCTTCACTCTCAGTGACTCATGTCAAAGCACCCATTCTGAATTGTCCAGACCAGACCCAGGCCTCGTTACGTTTCCTTGTTTCGTCTGACTGACGGATAAGCACCGGAGGAAGCGGCTCCGCCAGAATAAAAGCAGTTAAAAGCTGTGCTGTTATTTCGTCATCCTCCTCCTCCTTTCCTCCCGAAGTCGTGGCGTATTTAACAACCTGTGGAAAATGAATCTACAGGCTGACCTGTGTTGCCAGATATGTAAGGGTATTGGGGAGCCAAACTCTCTTGACCTTTTAACTTTATTTCATGCATTTGTGTGTTTATGTCATGTTTATTATTACACATACAATAGTTGTAGGGTTTTAGCGTGATTCCTGAGATTGAGCTGTGTGGGTTTTACCTCGTTTGGGCTGGAAACAGTGCCTCACATCTGGCAACCCTGGATGTGCCATGCCTGAACGTCGAGCTGCTCGGCGTGACTTCACCCCATCTTCTGCGCCCGAAAACCTCTGGTCCCATGACGGCAGGTCGCGTTTGAAATGACTGCACAACAACAATCGGAATCGAACATCGAGACCTGCGATGTGGGCGGAGCCTGTGAGCAGAACATCAGAACTGAGTGGCTTTTCCCTGCAGCGTGAACGAGGCCTCACACGGCAGCACTGCTGGGAGGTTAGAACTACTGGGTCCAGCGTCTTTTCCTTTGACACGCAAGCCGTTCAAGATGGCGGATCGAACTGTCAGAATTGGTATTTGAAGATCAGCTGCTCAACGTCCCTGCAGGACAGGACTTAACTTGGTCCGTCGAGGGCCTCCGGCGGCCCGGAGCCCCGTCTTCTGATCCGTCACTTCCTGGTCGGAGCTGCAACGTGGTTATTGAACGCTGCATGTTTTCACTGTTTCTAATTAATTTATTACCTCCAGGATCTGGATTTGACACTTCAGATCAGAGCCACTAAGCTGTGAGTGTGTGTGTGTGTGTGTGTGTGTGTGTGTGTGTGTGTGTGTGTGTGTGTGTGTGTGTGTGTGTGTGTGTGTGTGTGTGTGTGTGTGTGTGTGTGTGTCAGTCCTGTGATGGAGGCAGTAAAGTCCGGGGATCAGCTCCAGCCCTCTGTGATCCCGGCCTGATTAAAGCAGCGGCGGTGGAAGTGTCAGTCATCGGGCGGCGGCCGCCTCACAGGGGAAGCGGAGTGGCGTCGCCGCCGACTCTGACCTTGTTGGAAACGCCGCGATGAAGTCAACCTGCGCGGTATCGAGCAGCTGGGAGTAAATCATCCGCAGGAACTAAACTCCACCCTTGTAAAAATCCATTATACGTGTTGATCATCGGCTAATTGGAAAATAAATGTTGCCTAAGACACTGAAGCGGTAAATATGGACGCCGGCGCCGTGCATGTGTAATTGATTTCCCGCTCTCAATTTCCAAAAGGATAACAGAGGAAATGAATTATTCAGAGTCCACACCTCTCAATGGATGGCTGACCTTTAGGAAGGACTTTAGCCACGCTTGTTAGCGCCTGCCTGATAAACTCCCAGCCTGCTGAAGGGCTCCAACACTCACCAGGTGAAATGTGAAATACCCCCCCCCCCCCCACCACCCCCCCCCTCCACCCCCCCTCCACCCCCTCCACTTTTGAGGAAACCTCAATTTACCATGAAAATCTCCATCAGTGAAAGCGACTGATCACATTAGATCAGAGCGATTGTAAGCTCATTACGCCCGATGCAAATTGAGTCACGAGAAATGAATCCGGCGCGTCGGTTCCGCCCGTTTGGTTCTGCTGAAAGTTTCCTTCCAAACTATCCTGGGAGCCGGAGGCCCCGGTTTGTGAGGCAAGAGCCTTTGTTGTCCCCAATGTTCTTCTCAGGGAAGTTTCGTGTTTTACACGGCAAACGTTGTGAAAAGGATGTCCGTTTCCACGGAAACGGGAGAAACGCTCAAAACCCTGCGGTGATAATAATACGCTACAATACACTCATTACGGTGACTGTCGGTCGACGGGAAAGGAAAACTTTTGTTGCGTTGTTGTCCGATGACACAGCAATGGAGCTCGGAGCCACTGAGAATGCAACTTTTTTGAAAAAAAAAAAAAAAACCTCCCATGGTAGAACTTTTCAAAAATGCTCCGGAGGCGTGGAAATGGTCAAATGCAACTCTGCGCCTGGGCACCTCGTTGGTCCAGTGGTTGTTTCACACGTACAACTTTTCTCCTTGTTCCTGCTGTGTAAACAGACGTGGCTTTCAGAACGTTGCCGTATACATGCAAAACTTTTGGGAGACAAAAACACAGAAACGATTTGTTTTCACGTGGAGCTTTGGTCTCTGACTGCAGACGTTCAGGTGGACAGATTGTGGTTTTAAAAAGCAGCCCGTGCTTCTGTTGAATCCTCGATGAAACAATAAAAGCATCATTATTTCCTGAAGTCTCTGCTACTGCATGCTGACGACCGCAGCTTATTTCTTATCACTTCTTTTTTAAATTTTTAAATTTCAATTTTTATTGTTTCCCTCATATAAGAACATACAAACACAAAATACATTGAAACAATATTATATTCATTTCAGGTACAGAAAATAGGGAAGGAAATAGTAAAGATTAGAAACTAAATTGCCAGAAATGTTAATGACAAGAGGGGAAATTACTCCAAGTGATAAGAGTAATAAAAATAATTGAAGAAAACAAAATAAAAATTAATTTCTCATCACTTCTGATTCGGTGCCGTCCAACTTAACATCAACGTCCTGAAGTCAGAAGAGCGTCGCACCTTAAATGACGAAGAAAACTAGAGGGGACCAGTTTGTTGATGGGGAGGTTTGTTTCATTGCTCCTCCGTCTCGGAGCTGCGATTTTCCCTCCATCAGTGTGAAAGAGAATAAAACATTGGTCCGATACGCATGTTGCTCCTTCCCAGTGTAACTCCCAGTGGCCGCATGTATAAAACCCAACATCATCCTCCTTTCATGCCTTTCTGAGGAGGACTGAGATCCGCCGGCTCTTTCATCGCTCCGCGGTTCCTCTGCCTCTGAAGCTCGCTTCTGTTTTCTCCTGCTTCTGCTGTGAATTCATAAACCATCTGCTCCCGTGACGGCTGAGTGTCATCAGCCGGCGTGCTGCTGTCAGGCTGCCAGCCGGAGAACCGGAGAACCGGAGGGCTGGATAACCAGAGGGTCGGAGAACTGGAGAACCGCAGAACCAGAGGACCGGAGGGTCAGAGAACCAAAGAACCGGAGAATTGGAGGGTCGGAGACCCGGAGAACCGGAGGGCCGGATAACCAGAGGGTCGGAGAACTGGAGAACCAGAGGGTCGGAGAACCGTAGGGCCATAGGGATGGAGAACCGGAGAACCAGTGGTTGGAGAACCGGAGAAACGGAGTACCAGAGGGTCAGAGAACCGGTGGGCCGTAGGGATGGAGGGTCGGAGAACCGGAGAACCAGTGGTTGGAAAACCGGAGAACCGCAGAACCAGAGGGCCAGAGGGCCGTAGGGACGGAGGGTCGGAGAACTGGAGAACTGGAGAACCGGAGGGCCGCAGGGCTGGAGGGCTGCAGGGTTGGAGAACCGGAGAACCAGAGGGTTGGAGAATCAGAGAACTGAAGGGCAGGAGAACCAGAGAACCAGAGGGCCGGAGGGTCGGAGAAACGGAGTGCCAGAGGGTCAGAGAACCAGAGAACCAGTGGTTGGAGAACCGGAGAACCGCAGAACCAGAGGGCCGGAGTACCAGAGGGTCGGAGAACTGGAGAACCGGAGGGCCACAGGGCTGGAGGGCTGCAGGTTTGGAGAACCGGAGAACCGAAGGGTCGGAGAACTGGAGAACCAGAGGGTCGGAGAACCGTAGGGCTATAGGGATGGAGAACTGGAGAACCAGTGGTTGGAGAACCGGAGAAACGGAGTACCAGAGGGTCAGAGAACCGGTGGGCCGTAGGGATGGAGGGTCGGAGAACCTGAGAACCAGTGGTTGGAAAACCGGAGAACCGCAGAACCAGAGGGCCAGAGGGCCGTAGGGACGGAGGGTCGGAGAACTGGAGAACTGGAGAACCGGAGGGCCGCAGGGCTGGAAGGCTGGAGGGCTGCAGGGTTGGAGAACCGGAGAACCAGAGGGTTGGAGAATCAGAGAACTGAAGGGCAGGAGAACCAGAGAACCAGAGGGCCGGAGGGTCGGAGAAACGGAGTACCAGAGGGTCAGAGAACCGGAGAACCAGTGGTTGGAGAACCGGAGAACCGCAGAACCAGAGGGCCGGAGTACCAGAGGGTCGGAGAACTGGAGAACCGGAGGGCCGCAGGGCTGGAGGGCTGCAGGTTTGGAGAACCGGAGAACCGAAGGGCCAGAGAACCGGAGAACCGGAGGGCTGCAGGGCCGGAGAACCGAAGGACCATAGAACCAGAGAACCGGAGGGCTGCAGGGCCGGAGAGCACACGTGTGTAGTTTCATTACAAAAACAACCAACAGCACCGACTAGTGGCCAGACAGGGAAACGACATCCTTCCAGCGTTTTTGCTGATTCCATGTAAACGAACATCGTTTTTGAAACGTTGCCGTGTAAATGCAAAACTTTTCTGGAATTAAAATGGCAAAAAAAATTTTCACTTGAAACATTTCCATGACAACGGCGACAACAAAGAATATTTGTGGGTCAGAGTTTCTGTGTGTGGAGTTTCTCCCTGTGACCTCCATGGGTTTGTTTTAGAATATGTCATTGTATCTTTGCTATTTATTGTGGTTCTGTATCAATTGCCCCCCCCCCCCCTCCCCCCCCCTCCTCCCGGAAGCCCTTTGGGGGGGGGGGGGGGGGGGGGGGGCTTTGCTTTAACCACAACAGGTGACATGTTTTCAGTTGTGTGTGTGTGTGTATAAGATGCATAATAAACTGATTGTGTGTATTCTGCAATGCTGGCAGCTGATTGGCTCCCTCCTCACTGACAATAAAAAAAAAAAAGAGCTGATCCCACAAAACCTCCTGGAAAACGGGTTCAATGAAGCAGGAAATAGCGGTCAGGTAATTACACATGCCATCATAATTGAAACAACAAATGGAATCAACATTTGTGTTCTTAATAAACAATTCTCCTGGCAGGGTGTTGGTTTGTGGCGAGGCGGTCAGGGGGGGGGGGGGGGGGGGGGGCTGCTGGTAGTTTGATGTTTATTTCATTTGGCTGAGGCCACAGACTCCATCTCCTCCCTTCATTATGCAAACCGACACACAGAATAAGCATATTTCAAACACCGCACACTGCCCTCTCTTTGCTCGGGAAATACATTTGCAGGGGAGGAAACCGGATTTTCAAAGCCTCTTTTTGGCGCACGGCTCCTTATATACCTTTTTAAATATTCCATAAAGACTTATGGGCTTTCCGGTGGAAGCGGCTTGACGTGAAACTGCGGAAGAGACTGGAGACGACCGCCCTCAGCTCTGCGTCTCGGAGTGTAAATAGCTTCTTGGGGAGCATCGTGGCGCTGCAGCATGTTTGCGTGAACCCGACAGACCCCGGCGTGGTTGGCGAAGAGGCAGACCTGCGTGTTTGCGGCGCGCGAGAGGCCGAGACGGGCGGAGGAAGCGGCGTGTAAAACACAAAAAAGCCGCGCGGGGAATTCTCCGTTTTGTTCCATTATTCAGCCGCCTCCCTTTGAAATCGGGCTTATGTATGATTGAACGGGGCTTAATTTTAGAAAACGGATTTTCTGAGGGGAAGAGCACTCACTATTTTAAGCCCCGACTTGCGGCCCGCGCTGGAGGGATCTCCGACGCGGGGACGGCGGGTAAATGACACGGTTAATATGCACTCTGCATGGCCACCTCGGGAGGAGGACGGCGGCCTCTAATGCCGCGGCCGCCGCGGCTAAGCTGCGGGAGGGAAGATCGATGTGGCCCTCAGCATGTGTAAATATTCATGTCAATATAGTGACGCGCACTCATGGAGAAAACTAGAATACATACCGCAGCAGGAGTGGAAAATCATTTGCTGAAGGTTAAATACAGCCCCGAAAGAGCAGCACATTTAGATGTGCATATAGAAGCAGAGGGAACTTCAAGGAGAGAACTTAAAAAAAAAAAAAAACAGATTTTCCTAAAGCAATTGTGGCTGTTTTGGGCAGAACTCCGTCTCTTCTCTCTGCCAGTTTTGAAGACGTATAGACGGAGCCACTCGTCACTGGATCCTCCAGATGGATGTTGCTTTGCACAAAACGAGCCTCTGCAGTGGCGTGCGGCGCCGTACAGACGCTGGATGAGGGGGGGGGCTATAAGTGAAAGTTCAGTATGATCAATGTGGCTCTTTTTAATGCGCGGCACTCCAGACAGACACGGCTCAGCTCTCAGGAAACATCCGCTGGTCCCCAGAGGACACTCCAGGCCTATCGACGCTCTTCTTTAGTCATTTCCAGACACACGGACACACAGTGAGAATTTGTACTTTTCTTTATATAGTGATATAGTGTCCAAACCACTTACTGCAGAGTTTCTCCTCAGTGCATTGGAGTTGATGAGGGGATGTTATTCAGGGTTGCACCACTACTCCGGTGGTTAGTGCTCTTACCTCACAATGGGAAAGCCACGGGTTCAAATACCATGCAGGCTTTTCAGTGTGTGTGTGTGTGTGTGTGTGTGTGTGTGTGTGTGTGGGGTCCTCCCACAGGCCTAAAACATGCCCGTGGTGCTAATTGTGTTTGTCCTGTGACGGACAGGTGACCAGGTGTACTTGTCTTTACCCGTCCAGGTGAACCTTCCAGAGTCAGCTGGGATTCGCTCCAGCAACCCTGAACAGGGTAAAGAGGTAAAGAAGAATGATTGACATTTTAATTCAAACTGTGAAACCTACCACAGCTGTAATGCACGGGGTGGGGGAAGGTTACTTAAAAACTGTAATCCGTTACAATTACAAGTTACCTGTCAAAAATTGGAATCGGTAGCTTACTCTAAGTACTAAAATAAAAAAAAGTAACGTACCAGAGTACCTTTAGTTACTTTTGGATTACTTCACCAGCAAACGTAAAAAAAATAAAGCTGGCTGCAGAATCCATGGCAACGCGTCGGTGTGTTGTTACCTGAAAGCGTCAGGAAGTGTCGCCATGCCAGTGGACATGTGGTCATGTGACTGCAGTTGTAGTTTATTTCATCTGATATTCTATTGTAATCCTGCTCAGTAATCACAGTGTTTATCTAGTATGCCTGTAATGAGATTACACATTTTTCTATGAACTGTAACGGATTAGTTAAATTTTTTTATGTCTCCTAATTACGTAAAACCGTTAAAAGTAATCCATTACTACCCAACCCTGTAATATAATAATATTTTTTTTGTGATTATTCCTGTTCAAACTGATAAATTCTAGTTTATTTGTGACCAGAGCAGAAAGAACGTTGGAAATATATTTTTTTTCAATTATATTTAAGTTTTGGACAGGCTCTGTAAAGTTAGCATATCTGTTAGCCGACGAGCTAATTAGAGCCGTGAAAGGAACATTTCATGATGGCCTCCAAATCAGAGGGACTTGTTGGTGTTTTGTAGAGTTCTAAACATCGGACTCCTGGAAGAGTTGGTCTCTGGGAAAAACAAAACTTGACTGCAAAACCAACAACAACCATTAAAGTGTGCAGCAGTTGGAAGAACAGCCTTCATTTCCCGGGGACAATATTTTGTGACGGACTATTTTGATTACAGCACAGTTTAATGAAACGTAAGTTAAACGCTGCTGCTCCATAGCTGTATCTGAGACTGTGTTTGACATTCTGTCAGTGGTTAGAGCCACAACTGTCTTTTACACCACATTTAATAAAATGTGTAGTTTGTTCCTCATGACAGACGTCACTGACCTTTGCTGCTGTCAGATTATTATTACTTCACCTTGTGGAAGTGTTTCCCTTAGGAAGCCTCCTAACACCTTTCCTTAACTCCTTTAGGAAGCCTCCAAACACCTTTCCTTAACTCCTTTAGGAAGCCTCCTAGCATCTTTTCTTAACTCCTTTAGGAAGCCTCCTAACACCTTTCCTTAACTCCTTTAGGAAGCCTCCTAACACCTTTCCTTAACTCCTTTAGGAAGCCTCCTAACACCTTTCCTTAACTCCTTTAGGAAGCCTCCTAACACCTTTCCTTAACTCCTTTAGGAAGCTCCTAACACCTTTCACTAACTTTGATATGGGATCAAAACATTTAATCTGGTGTGAAAACATACTGGTCCTCATACTGGTCCTCATACTGGTCCACATACTGGTCCACATACTGGTCCTCATACTGGTCCACATACTGGTCCACATTCTGGTCCACATACTGGTCCTCATACTGGTCCTCATGCTGTCCACATACTGGTCCACATACTGGTCCACATACTGGTCCACGTACTGGTCCTCATGCTGGTCCTCATACTGGTCCTCATACTGGTCCTCATACTGGTCCACATACTGGTCCACATACTGGTCCTCATACTGGTCCTCATACTGGTCCACCAGGTGGTGCTGCTCAATGTTGATCTTGTCTGAACCTGCAGGTTAAAGCAAATTCATCTAACTAGTATGACTTCAATGGTTTTAACTGACGAGCTGAAGTGAGGAGGTGAGGAAGTGAGGAAGCTCTTCGTCTCCTCACTTCCTCACCTCCTCACTTCTTCACCTCCTCACTTCTTCACCTCCTCACTTCCTCACCTCCTCACTTCCTCACCTCCTCACTTCCTCACCACCTCACTTCTTCACCTCCTCACTTCCTCACCTCCTCACTTCTTCACCTCCTCACTTCCTCCCCTCCTCACTTCCTCACCTCCTCACTTCTTCACCTCCTCACTTCCTCACCTCCTCACTTCCTCACCTCCTCACTTCCTCCCCTCCTCACTTCCTCATCTCCTCACTTCTTCACCTCCTCACTTCTTCACCTCCTCACTTCCTTATCTCCTCACTTCTTCACCTCCTCACTTCCTCACCTCCTCACTTCCTCACCTCCTCACTTCTTCACCTCCTCACTTCCTCACCTCCTCACTTCTTCACCTCCTCACTTCCTCACCTCCTCACTTCTTCACCTCCTCACTTCCTCACCTCACTTCTTCACCTCCTCACTTCTTCACCTCCTCACTTCCTCACCTCCTCACTTCCTCACCTCCTCACTTCCTCACCACCTCACTTCTTCACCTCCTCACTTCCTCACCTCCTCACTTCTTCACCTCCTCACTTCCTCACCTCCTCACTTCCTCACCTCCTCACTTCTTCACCTCCTCACTTCCTCACCTCCTCACTTCCTCACCTCCTCACTTCTTCACCTCCTCACTTCCTCACCTCCTCACTTCCTCACCTCCTCACTTCTTCACCTCCTCACTTCCTCACCTCCTCACTTCCTCACCACCTCACTTCTTCACCTCCTTACTTCCTCACCTCCTCACTTCTTCACCTCCTCACTTCCTCCCCTCCTCACTTCCTCATCTCCTCACTTCTTCACCTCCTCACTTCTTCACCTCCTCACTTCCTTATCTCCTCACTTCTTCACCTCCTCACCTCCTCACTTCTTCACCTCCTCACTTCTTCACCTCCTCACTTCTTCACCTCCTCACTTCTTCACCTCCTCACTTCTCCACCTCCTCACTTCCTCACCTCCTCACTTCCTCACCTCCTCACTTCTCCACCTCCTCACTTCCTCACCTCCTCACTTCCTCACATGGACAGAGTGAGAGACACCAGCAACATGAGTTCCAAGTTAGATTGTTATTATGGTGACTGTCAAAATAAAAGTACCAAGTGGAATTGTTATAATGGTGAGTGTCAAAATAAAAGTACCAAGTTAGATTGTTATTATGATGACTGTCAAAATAAAACCACCAAGTTATATTGTTATTAGAGTGACTGTCAAAATAAAAGTACCGAGTGGAATTGTTATAATGGTGAGTGTCAAAATAAAAGTACCAAGTTGAATTGTTATTATGGTGACTGTCAAAATAAAACCACCAAGTTGATGTGTTGTTACAGTGACTGTCAAAATAAAGCCACCAAGTTGATTTATTATTACAATGACTGTCAAAATAAAACCACCAAGCTAGATTATTATTACAGTGACTGTCAAAATAAAACCACCAAGTTGATTTGTTATCACAGTGACTGTCAAAATAAAACCACCAAGCTAGATTGTTATTACAGTGACTGTCAAAATAAAACCACCAAGTTGATTTGTTATCACAGTGACTGTCAAAATAAAACCACTAAGCTAGATTGTTATTACAGTGACTGTCAAAATAAAACCACCAAGTTGATTTGTTATCACAGTGACTGTCAAAATAAAACCACCAAGCTAGATTGTTATTACAGTGACTGTCAAAATAAAACCACCAAGTTGATTTGTTATCACAGTGACTGTCAAAATAAAACCACCAAGCTTGATTGTTATTACAGTGACTGTCAAAATAAAACCACCAAGTTGATTTGTTATCACAGTGACTGTCAAAATAAAACCACCAAGCTAGATTGTTATTACAGTGACTGTCAAAATAAAACCACCAAGTTGATTTGTTATCACAGTGACTGTCAAAATAAAACCACCAAGCTAGATTGTTATTACAGTGACTGTCAAAATAAAACCACCAAGTTGATTTGTTATCACAGTGACTGTCAAAATAAAACCACCAAGCTAGATTGTTATTACAGTGACTGTCAAAATAAAACCACCAAGTTGATTTGTTATCACAGTGACTGTCAAAATAAAACCACCAAGCTAGATTGTTATTACAGTGACTGTCAAAATAAAACCACCAAGTTGATTTGTTATCACAGTGACTGTCAAAATAAAACCACCAAGCTAGATTGTTATTACAGTGACTGTCACAATAGACCCACCAACTCGGTTCCATAAACAAAAGCGATATTGGTGACAATCTGCGCTCTACCGAGTGTAGCTCTAGTTTAATTTTTGTGTAACTATCCAACGTCAGAGCAGGGCCAGTGTCTGTCGCTGCACCACGGGG
>NC_137665.1:20878248-21058605 GCF_963422515.1 Blennius ocellaris | reverse complement strand
TGAAAAGGGAGGTGTTTTCCAGTGGTTTGCAGTGTGATGTTGAAACCTTCCTGACTGGTTTAACACCAACACAGTGTGTTTTCACTGGAGCCGTTGTGTAAACGGCGCCTGGTTAAATAAAACTAATGACTGTAGTGGCGCCAGCTGGCCGGAGCGTGCCCATGCTTGGAAACCATTACCGGTACTAACAAATAAGCTAAAACTCTTTCGTTTCTGGAGTTTTAGCCGCTCGGCGTCCCGCCGTCGTGCGTCAGAAACCCCCCCCCATCTTCAAAAAAGCCCCTCCACCTGCTGTCGCTTCAGCCGAAAATAAAAAGTTCCCGAAGCCGAGGTTGACATGGAGCCGTGGAGCGCTCTCCCCGCGCCGCCGTTGTCTTCTCCGTCTCGTCATCGACTCCCACAACGACGCCGTGGGAGGAGATGAAGTGCACTATTCCGGCGGCGCGAGTGCCTCCAAGAGCAGGTGACTGAGTCGTGTGGAGCTAATTGCTCGGCGAGGTCCGAGGAATAATGGCTGCTTCAGCACACGCCGCCTCGCCCTAATAGGCCCGTTCTGACATGCATTAGAAACAAGCAGTAATTAATTACAGTGGAAACACGCGGCACGCGCGCCTGTTTTTCTATTCTGGAGTTTCTTTCTCTGAGATTTATTCATTAGCCGTTTTCAGCACTTCACTCCCCCCCCCCCCCCCGTCACAGTTTCCCTCCACATATTTCCTCCTCTGGCTCCGTCTGACAGCAGCCACATATTTAATTTAGCGGGAGTCTCAGAGGAGCAGTTAAAAGCGGAGAAGAAGGAGGAAAAGGTGTTTGTTTACACATGCTGAGGCCCAAACAGCTGTTTGTCGAGTAAATAACGTGTCGGGAAACGCTGACAGCCTCATCCAAATAAGAAAGAGCTTCATTAACCTAATGTACCTTCCTGCTCCTTTCTGATTCCCTCGGCTGGAACCAGACCAAGCCTTCCTTCTGAAAACTTCAATGATCACATGGAGGGCGTGGCTGGAAACGACTCATCGCTGGGGGAAGGAGCGACGCCTCCCCTCAGTACAGACGCCTCCACCTCAACCACGGACCAGGATGGAGGTGCTTCAGCAGGTTCTTCTCCTGAAGTGATGGAAACAGTAGAACCAAGGTGGAAAGAAGTGTCTGATCATTATTCATTATTTGATTCATGTTATTACTGTTATTATTAATAAAGTATTGTAGATTGTAATAATGTTCATGGCCTCATCCATCCATCCATCCATCCATCCTTCTATCTATTCATGATCCATCCATCCATCCATCCATCCATCCATCCATCCATCCATCCATCCATCCATCCATCCATCCATCCATCCATCTATCATCCATCCATCCTTCTATCTATTCATGATCCACCCATCCATCCATCCATCCATCCATCCATCCATCCATCAATCTATCATCCATCCATCCTTCTATCTATTCATGATCCATCCATCCATCCATCCATCCATCCATCTATCATCCATCCTTCTATCATCCATCCATCTGTCCATCTATCCATCTATCTGTCCATCTATCATCCATCCTTCTATCATCCATCCATCTGTCCATCCATCCATCTATCTGTCCATCTATTCATCCATCCTTCTATCATCCATCCATCCATCCATCTATCTATCATCCATCCATCCATCCATCCATCTATCTATCTGTCCATCTATCCATCCATCCACCTGTTATCCGTCCATCTTCCGTGGACATGGATTTTCAAAACTGTTGCCATGGAAACGTGAAACCTTTCTGTAAACAACACAAAAAGCATTGCGTTTTCAATTGAAGTGTTGTTGTTAAACGTTAATTTTAGGTGTTAGACGTTAAGTGTGTATGTTTAGTGTTAAACGGGGCCGAAGCATGTTTTTGTTTAGCGGTTTTGGGGTATTGTTTGGGGGGGGGGGGGGGGGGGGGGGGGATAGTTAAAATGCCTCTCAGGCGTCAGAGATAGTTTCCACCTTTCAGCTGATTGTGTTTCAGCTTTAGTCGGTTCTGAAGTCTTTCTGCCGCCCGCTGGGCTTCTTCCTGCTCTGATTTGATATCACGGCGAGAGGATCCCAAAATCACACCAGCTCTTGTTTATTTGTTGTTTACCTGTTCTCTCTCTCTCTCTCTCTCTCTCTCTCTCTCTCTCTCTCTCTCTCTCTCTCTCTCTCTCTCTCTCTCTCTCTCTCTCTGTCTACCTGCCTCTTCTTCCATGCTGTTGCTTTGTTTGCCCAAACTGACAAACGTATTAGGACTAATTGAACATGACCCACTGACAGCTGTCTGAAATAATGAAGCCTCTTTTCCTCGCATTTTCTCCCTTAGGACGGCCTCTCTCTCTCTCTCTCTCTCTCTCTCTCTCTCTCTCTCTGCACTCTGTCCACATCAAAGTGCCTTATCAGTGAGGAATCTGGGCTGAAGGAATTATTGATCACACTGAGAGCTCAGACCTCCATATTTACTGCTTGTGCTCTCGGGGAGTCGTGGCGTTATGGAGCCAGAGGCTTTCAGAGTCGGCAGACAATAGTCGTACACTGCAGGCTCTTTTTGTTTTCTTCTGTTTTTTTGGGGGGGTCTGTTATTTCAGATAACAATCGGGGAGCATGAAAGGGATTTGAAAGGCTGAACTAAACACAGTGATCAGCGGCGGAGTGTATTTGTGTTGTCACTGGCATGTACACCAGGTACTCTCCTATAAACACGACACATCTGAGGCTTCTGAGGATCTGGAGAATCACAACGATCTGAGATCGTATGAAATGCGGCGAGGAGTTCATGCTGGCTGATAAACATACTTCATGCAGCGATAATTACATCTATATATGCATTATAGTCTGTTAATGAGCGAACCAGTCGGACGTTAATCATGTTTAGCAAACTGGAATCAGCGTGTGAGTCTGAGTATCTCTAGTTTTCATTGTTACAAACATTGGGCCAGTTCCTATATGATTCCTACACAAATCCTTCAAGGCGCTTTGTTCTTGATTTTGCATTAAAATCTGTTAGAACGACATACTTTTATCATTTTTGATACAACAAAGAGTGAAAGATCTATTTCTGATTTTAGTTCCGTTCCTCTCGAATGAAGCCGCCGTGGTGACGGCGCCGCCGGCGGCCCACATTCAGCTCGTCCGTCACGTTGCTTCGTGGACACCTTGGCTTCCATTGAGAATTTTTAACGACTCTGGGGACAATGGGTCCAGGAAGGCGCCGCCTCATAAGGGCTGCAGACCTTCACCATGATAACACGGCCATTAACATCTCAATGCACGCACAGATTGGACCGGAGCCTGAAAGGATTTTCATTCACTCCGCTTATCAACACTTGTTGCAAAAGATTCACGGATAAAAAAAAAGAGTGACTATTTAAGGTCTCTAATTCAACACGCCGCCAACACCTCCGACGGCCGCGGCTTGTAAATAGGAAGGGGAGCTGTCAGAGTGGAGCTCCTCTCCTCCTGAGGGTCAGCCATTTCCTTCATGAACACTCCGTTTTCTACCTCCTGTGCAACCCAGACTAATGAATCTATTTCTACATCAGCGGCTCTTTAAAAGGCAGTGTGACCCCATCTGTTCAGTGGCAGGAATCCTCCCAGGGTCGTCCGCTGCCTTTCAAATGTGGATTTAATTTGGATGTATGAAATCCTGCTAATTGAAAGTATTTCATGCCTTTTTTTTTTTCTTTTTTTTTAAAACACGCATATATTTATAGTGAATGTGCGTTTTGGGAGGAGGGATGGTGAGTTCCACAGCAGACTGCAGCTCCGGGGTCACTACGACGTTCATAACGAGGCCAGCTGATGCTGGATTCTCGCCGCCCGGGCGTCACTTGTTTATGAGTGGAGCGCTGCAGAAGAGGCCTCTTGACACCATCCGGAGTAATAAAAATGTAAATCTCTCTGTGATTAGCCGTCCTGCTCGGCGACAACAGATTATAATTGCCTTGTGGTTATAATGAGGGCATGTTAATATAGCTCCCTATAGCAAACACTTATCCTTTAATCTGCAATTTACTCCTCTGAATATCAGGCGAGTACAATTAGCGTGTTTGGACTCGACGCGTCTCAGCACAAAACAGTGTGCAAAGTCGTCGCTGCTCGCCGCTTTGATTTGATTCGGGGACCCGGTTCACGTGACATCTCTTTTTCATTTTGGTTTCAGAAAGGTTTCGCGTTTACGCGACAACAGCAGAAGCACTGAAAACGATGTACGTAGCGTGCGAGGCCACTAGTTGGTGCTGTTGTTTCCTTTGCCAACAAGAATTGGGCGAGAAGGTTATGTTGTTGTCTGTGTGTGTATTTATTTCTTTCTTTCTTTCTTTCTTTTTTGAATTAATACATTAAGCGTGTGTATTTTACCAACTTTTTGCAAAAACTTGTCACACGAATTGCTTTAAATCTTCAGGGATGATTTGTCATCATCAAGCACCAATTGATTAGATTTTGGGACGTTAACGGCGAAACATTCCCAAATAAATCCCCCAAACTGTGACAAGCTGTGAAAAAAAAGTGGATGAGAGGCTCCTCGTAGAGGAGATTAAAGGAGATCAGCATCTGTCGCCATGGAGACGCTCCCTGCTCAGTGTTTCACAGTGATGTAGCTCCCTGGCAGGCGAGTTAGCATCGATACGAGCTAGCGGCTATCATGCTCGTGATGCTAGCTCGGTTCCGCAAACAAATGTGGGGTTGGTGAAAACCTGCGCTCTACCGGGTGTAGCTCTAGTTGATGTAGTTTTCATGTTGGTCCACTAGTTGGTGCTGTTGTTTGCTTTTAGTAATGAACTCACACACACACACACACACACACACACACACACACACACACACACACACACACACACACACACACACACACACACACACACACACACACACACACACACACACACACACACACACACACACGGACCCCCAGTTTGGATTGTTATTATGGTGACTGTCAAAATAAAACTACCAAGTTAGATTATTATTACTGTGACTGTCAAAATAAAATGCCAGGCCAGTAACCACGCCGCCTCTCGGCCTGTGGACTGAACATGCATTTGCATTTTAAGCTGTGCTTTATTTGAACAAACATTGACGAGCCTGGGCGGAGGATTCACACAGAACTCAGCAGAACCTGAGTCAGTCCGGATCCGACCGGCCCACACTTTGCAAGACTCACATCAGAAACGGATTTGGATTCAGGACGTGGCGTGGAAGTGAAGAGAATATCCAGGAAGCGTCAGACGCCACTTCTATTGTCTAAAAGAACATTGTTTATGGAGAAAATACAACCTTCATTACCTGTGATGCTGAGTCACCTGGAGGAAACCTGACTGACCGTGAAGAGCAGCGGCACAAACTGCCTTCTCATATTCCATCTTACTTTATTGATTCATAAAACAAACGGTCGCCTTTCCTGTCAGGGATGGAGGGATGGAGGGATGGAGGGATGGAGGGATGGAGGGATGGAGGGAAGATGAACACTGGTCAGCCCTGTTAGTAGCAACGACCCAATTTGTTATCAAATATAATGCAAAGAAACTGTAAATGGAATAATTATACTAAATTCAACTTTATTTATATAGCAACACGTACAACAGTCCTTTCTTTGCGTTTTTAGTGATTTAATAATGTAAAAAGATGTAATAATCTATCTGTGATGTTAATATGTTTAAGGCTTGCGCATTATTTTCCACAGGTGATTGGAGGAGTAGATTACAGACTATAGAGAACAGAAGACAATAAATACCATAAACTTTATATTGATGTATGAACAAATAGTCCAAACACTTCTTATTCAAATTGAAGCAGAGGAAACAGTAATAGGGGAAAATATTTGTTCCTGTCTCGTAATGTAATATTAAAGGTACGTTTGAGGGTCAGCGTCTTGTTATATTATTGACAGGTTGTAAATCTTATGTATATTTTTTTACATTATATTTTATAACAGTTTGTTTTGTTTTTTCATTTTGGCTTGTTGATCCATATTGTTCTCTAACGAGCCCAAAATAGTAAAACAACCATGTAAGACGCTGGTCCAGGAGCTGAAATGGAGTCAGGAAACAGATCCAGTCCAGGAAATAGATCCAGTCCAGGAAATAGATCCAGTCCAGGAAATAGATCCAGTCCAGGAAGCAGATCCAGTCCAGGAAGCAGATCCAGTCCAGAATGTGGTTCCGTGTTCAGAGATCCTCAGGTTCCCTGGGAGGAGAACTTGTTCACGGAGCAGGGAGGCAGGGAGGCGTGAGCGTCTCTGTTTCCAAAGCACATGTCAGCAAACATGGCAGTGAACTTTCAAAGTAATTTATTCAGCAGACGGGAGCGGAGGAAGATTGATGTTCATATTTCATCCATCGATGGTTTTCATAATTCACCAGCCCGGTGGACGGCTGCTAGTCAGAGCTTGTCAAGCAGGCGGCGGCGACTCCGTTCTCAATTCAGTCGGCTTGTTGATAGTCGAGTCTCGCCGGCCGGGACGCCGTGGGGCCGGTGATGATCTGAGCAAAGTGCCGCTCTCTGGGAGGGAAGCAGCTCCACCGCGCTCCCAGACCTACACCCCAGCCTCCACGTCCACAAACGTCCCCGCTCATCAATCTAAAGTTTCATTCAATACATAAATAAGTAATAAGGTCAGTTTAATTTGCCTTAATAATTCAAAGTGAGTTGAAATTCACTCAATGACATTTCCCATTTCTGCTGCTTGTTGTATAATTACTGGAGTTCTCCTGAATGCCCCCGGGGCCTGCAGGAGTGTGCTTTCATTCAACAGACCGGAGTCTCACCTGCGAATCTCAAGTAGAAGATGTGGCTGTCGGAGTCTCACCTGCGAATCTCAAGGAGAAGATGTGGCTGTTGGAGTCTCACCTGCGAATCTCAATGAGAAGATGTGGCTGTTGGAGTCTCACCTGCGAATCTCAATGAGAAGATGTGGCTGTTGGAGTCTCACCTGCGAATCTCAATGAGAAGATGTGGCTGTTGGAGTCTCACCTGCGAATCTCAAGTAGAAGATGTGGCTGTCGGAGTCTCACCTGCGAATCTCAAGGAGAAGATGTGGCTGTTGGAGTCTCACCTGCAAATCTCAACTAAAAGATGTGGCTGTCGGAGTCTCACCTGCGAATCTCAAGTAGAAGATGTGGCTGTTGGAGTCTCACCTGCGAATCTCAACTAAAAGATGTGGCTGTCGGAGTCTCACCTGCGAATCCCAAGGAGAAGATGTGGCTGTTGGAGTCTCACCTGCGAATCTCAATGAGACGATGTGGCTGTTGGAGTCTCACCTGCGAATCTCAACTTGACAATGTGGCTGTCGGAGTCTCACCTGCAAATCTCAAGGAGAAGATGTGGCTGTAGGAGTCTCACCTGCGAATCTCAACTAGAAGATGTGGCTGTCGGAGTCTCACCTGCGAATCTCAACTAGAAGATGTGGCTGTTGGAGTCTCACTTGCGAATCTCAACTAGAAGATGTGGCTGTTGGAGTCTCACCTGCAAATCTCAATGAGAAGATGTGGCTGTTGGAGTCTCACCTGCGAATCTCAACTTGACAATGTGGCTGTCGGAGTCTCACCTGCGAATCTCAAGGAGAAGATGTGGCTGTCGGAGTCTCACCTGCGAATCTCAACTAGAAGATGTGGCTGTTGGAGTCTCACCTGCGAATCTCAACTAGAAGATGTGGCTGTTGGAGTCTCACCTGCGAATCTCAATGAGAAGATGTGGCTGTTGGAGTCTCACCTGTGAATCTCAATGACAAGATGTGGCTGTCGGAGTCTCACCTGCGAATCTCAATGACAAGATGTGGCTGTCGGAGTCTCACTTGCGAATCTCAACTAGAAGATGTGGCTGTTGGAGTCTCACCTGCAAATCTCAATGAGAAGATGTGGCTGTTGGAGTCTCACCTGCGAATCTCAACTTGACAATGTGGCTGTCGGAGTCTCACCTGCGAATCTCAAGGAGAAGATGTGGCTGTCGGAGTCTCACCTGCGAATCGCAACTAGAAGATGTGGCTGTCGGAGTCTCACCTGCGAATCTCAACTAGAAGATGTGGCTGTTGGAGTCTCACCTGCGAATCTCAACTAGAAGATGTGGCTGTTGGAGTCTCACCTGCGAATCTCAATGAGAAGATGTGGCTGTTGGAGTCTCACCTGTGAATCTCAATGACAAGATGTGGCTGTCGGAGTCTCACCTGCGAATCTCAATGACAAGATGTGGCTGTCGGAGTCTCACTTGCGAATCTCAATGAGAAGATGTGGCTGTTGGAGTCTCACCTGCGAATCTCAAGTAGAAGATGTGGCTGTTGGAGTCTCACCTGCGAATCTCAACTAAAAGATGTGGCTGTCGGAGTCTCACCTGCGAATCTCAAGTAGAAGATGTGGCTGTTGGAGTCTCACCTGCGAATCTCAAGGAGAAGATGTGGCTGTCGGAGTCTCACCTGCGAATCTCAATGACAAGATGTGGCTGTCGGAGTCTCACCTGCAAATCTCAAGGAGAAGATGTGGCTGTCGGAGTCTCACCTGCGAATCTCAACTTGACAATGTGGCTGTCGGAGTCTCACCTGCGAATCTCAAGGAGAAGATGTGGCTGTAGGAGTCTCACCTGCGAATCTCAACTAGAAGATGTGGCTGTCGGAGTCTCACCTGCGAATCTCAACTAGAAGATGTGGCTGTTGGAGTCTCACTTGCGAATCTCAACTAGAAGATGTGGCTGTTGGAGTCTCACCTGCAAATCTCAATGAGAAGATGTGGCTGTTGGAGTCTCACCTGCGAATCTCAACTTGACAATGTGGCTGTCGGAGTCTCACCTGCGAATCTCAAGGAGAAGATGTGGCTGTCGGAGTCTCACCTGCGAATTGCAACTAGAAGATGTGGCTGTTGGAGTCTCACCTGCGAATCTTAACTAGAAGATGTGGCTGTTGGAGTCTCACCTGCGAATCTCAAGTAGAAGATGTGGCTGTTGGAGTCTCACCTGCGAATCTTAACTAGAAGATGTGGCTGTTGGAGTCTCACCTGCGAATCTCAAGTAGAAGATGTGGCTGTTGGAGTCTCACCTGCGAATTGCAACTAGAAGATGTGGCTGTTGGAGTCTCACCTGCGAATCTCAACGAGAAGATGTGGCTGTCGGAGTCTCACCTGCGAATCTTGGGGAGAAGATGTGGCTGTTGGAGTCTGTTGGAGACTTCTGAAAGGCTTTAATCTGAAACAAAGGGAGGATTAGATGCTGCAAAATACCAGAGAACCTGTAAAAGGTTAAAATGACTTTACTTTGAAATGTTTGGTTTAAATTTACTTTGAAAAAGTAGTGTACTCGTTTAAATTACTTTAAATATTGTCTGGTAATCCCACTTGTTCTGACAGTTGACTTTATGGATTATTACAAACATGAAGAATCTCATTTAGTCTGTTATCTGGATGTTAGAGGAGGAAGATGCTCTATAATCTGATGCTAGAGGAGGAAGATGCTCTATAATCTGATGCTAGAGGAGGAAGATGCTCTATAATCTGATGCTAGAGGAGGAAGATGCTCTATAATCTGATGCTAGAGGAGGAAGATGCTCTATAATCTGATGTTAGAGGAGGAAGATGCTCTATAATCTGATGCTAGAGGAGGAAGATGCTCTATATTCTGATGATAGAGGAGGAAGCTGCTCTATAACCTGATGTTAGATGAGGAAGATGCTCTATAATCTGATGCTAGAGGAGGAAGATGCTCTATAATCTGATGCTAGAGGAGGAATATGCTCTATATTCTGATGATAGAGGAGGAAGCTGCTCTATAACCTGATGTTAGATGAGGAAGATGCTCTATAATCTGATGCTAGAGGAGGAAGATGCTCTATATTCTGATGATAGAGGAGGAAGCTGCTCTATAACCTGATGTTAGAGGAGGAAGATGCTCTATAATCTGATGCTAGAGGAGGAAGATGCTCTATAATCTGATGCTAGAGGAGGAAGATGCTCTACAATCTGGATGTTACTGAAAATAATTTATAAAAATGAATAACATCAGTATCATTCTATGACTAGAATCAAACCAATGAAGGCATTAAGGTATATGAAAGTACACAATGTGAGAATGGATTATTAGTATTTGTACAGAAATCATTCCGATCGTCGCCCAAAACAACTAATTAAAGACATTTGCATTATTTTTAAGCCATGATTGCACAAAGAAAAAAAAACCCCTGCACATTTGTGCCAATCACGTTGCCTCGAGGTACCAGCAATCAAATGTCCTGAATACTAAAGCGAGTGTATTATTTATGTATCTATAGTGAAGCTGTGGAGCCTGTTGGTGTCCCTCCGTCGTCGCCAGGCTCCAACTGGCCCAGAGTCACAAAACCGGCTTTCCAGGTGAATTATAGAGCCGTTGTAATTCAGAAAACGTCTAATTGATCGTCCTCCGCTTTTCAATTTGCATAATTTGAAACGGTCTAATCGACATTCTGTGGACCGTCCTAACCTGCCAGCCATAAATAATTATATAGATATAAGAAAACAATCAAAATGCGAGGAGGCGCAGGCCTGTCAGTTAATATTTAATGAGCAATATGCAGCCCGCGAAGACGGAAATGGAATTACTGATGGAATTGTTTCCCCCCCTCTCTGCTCAGGTTTCATTTCATAAAGGCCAAAGGAAGAGGAGGTTCTCCTCGACTCCACCTGGACTTTCATTCCTGACGAGGAGGAAAGTTTCAGGGGAAGTTTTCCCTCCGTTCAGCCATCACTGCAGATCTGAGCCGCGCTTCCCGTGTCTGCCAGCAGGGGACCGGCTTCCCGGGGGTTCCCCCCCCCCACCATCCCCCGATGTTACACCACTAATGTGTCTAATTTCATCCCAGATGTTCTGTCGAGACGTCGCTTCCATTTGTCGCTGTGTCGATAAATTCCCCCCGCTGACGGCTCGTCATGGGTTTCTGTCTATGTTGGTCCTGCGGAGGACATTTTCTGCATATTGTCACTGTTGTTCCTCTCCGACATCTTCCTCTCTTCTTCTTCTCATGTAGAACTCGTAGGTATTTTTGAAACTACGTTAAAACAACCTTTGCAAAAAGGAAATTCTGGTAAAATGTGCTGTTTTCTTGGTTACTAATTAAGGCCCAATTTCCATCACAACATTTAAGTGACAAAAACTCTCATGGCATTTTGGGGGTTGGAGTCATTGACAAGTCAACTTGTTGGAATTGCTCTGTCTGCTTCCCTCTCTATGGGAACAACTTTTTGAAAATACTTCATCTCTGTGGGAGCAGAGAAAACACAACTTTTACAAAACGCTCTGTGGGAACAGGGAAAATGCTAACTTTTGAAAATGCTCCATCCCCTTCTCCTTGGAAACGGAGTAAGTACCACTTTTCGAAAACTTCTCGAACTTTTAGAAAAAGTTGCAACTGTGCCTCGTTGCAAATGGGAAAAAACGCTACATTATGAAAACACTCCCAGCTCTGTGTCTGTGGAAACAGGGAACATGCAACTTTTTGAAAACACATCTCTTTGGAAATAGTGAAGTACTACATAGTACCTACTACCATACTACTACATACTACCTACTACCATACTACTACATACTACCTACTACCTACTACCATACTACTACCTACTTCCTACTACCTACTGCCATACTACTACCTACTACCTACTACCATACTACTACCTACTACCATGCTACTACATGCTACCATACTACTACATACTACCATACTACTACCTACTACCATACTACTACCTACTACCATATTACTACATACTACCTACTACCATACTACTACATACTACCTACTACCATACTACTACATACTACCATACTACTACATACTACCTACTACTACCTACTACCATACTACTACCTACTACTATACTACTACATACTACCTACTACTACCTACTACCATACTACTACCTACTACCATACTACTACATACTACCTACTACCATACTACTACCTACTACCATAATACTACATACTACATACTACCTACTACCATACTACTACCTACTACCATACTACTACCTACTACCATACCACTACCTTCTACCATAATACTACATACTACCTACTACTACCTACTACCATACTACTACATACTACCTACTACCATACTACTACCTACTACCATACTACTACCTACTACCATAATACTACATACTACCTACTACCTACTACTACCTACTACCATACTACTACCTACTACCATACTACTACATACTACCTACTACCATACTACTACCTACTACCATAATACTACCTACTACCATAATACTACATACTACCTACTACCATACTACTACCTACTACCATACAACTACATACTACCTACTACCATACTACTACCTACTACCATAATACTACATACTACCTACTACTACCTACTACCATACTACTACCTACTACCATACAACTACATACAACCTACTACCATACAACTACATACTACCTACTACCATACTACTACCTACTACCATAATACTACATGCTACCTACTACCTACTACCATACAACTACCTACTACCATAATACTACATGCTACCTACTACTACCTACTACCATACTACTACCTACTACCATACAACTACATACTACCTACTACCATACAACTACATACTACCTACTACCATACTACTACCTACTACCATACTACTACCTACTACCATAATACTACATACTACCTACTACTACCATGCTACTACCTATTACTACATACTCCCTACTACCTACTACCATGCTACTACCTACTACCTACTACCTACTACCATACTACTACCTACTACCATAATACTACATACTACCTACTACTACCATACTACTACCTATTACTACATACTCCCTACTACCTACTACCATACTACTACCTACTGCCTACTACCTACTACCATACTACTACCTACTACCATACTACTACCTACTACCATACTACTACATACTACCTACTACCATACTACTACATACTTCCTACTACTACCTACTACCCAGTCACCAGCTAGAACCAAGGTCTTCCCAGAGGAAGAGAACTCCTAAACATTTTTACGGAGGATGTGAAAAATGAGCTCCTTCCCTCCTTTTCATATTAAACGATGTTTAACAGTGGAAGTTGGAGGAAAAACCACGTTACGCTTCAACACAACAACATAATCTTCCCTCTCAGGACTCTGTCTGATGAAAACCAAAGAAGAGAAGATGGGAAATCTCTCTAACATTGGAAATTCTCAGAGGAACTCCAATTAAACTCAGATTCCTGCAAGAGCTCACAGCCTAAAACTCCCGAGACGTCCTGATTGAAGTTTTTAAAACCACTTCAGCACATTTTCTATGTTTTTAACATCTTCATGAAAACAGGAGCAAAACCTTTTTGTCAGTCAGTCGTATTAAATATCAGTGAAGCAAACTAATGCAATGAATCTGGTTTGATGGTGACTGTCAAAATAAAAACACCAAGTTGCATTGTTATCATGTTGATTGTCAAAATAAAACAACCTAATTGGAGTGTTATTACTCTGACTGTCAAAATATTACGACCAAGTTAGATTGTTATTACTTTGACTGTCAAAATAAAACCACCAAGTTGGGCTGTTATTACTGTGACTGTCAAAATAAAACCACCAAGTTCGATTGTTATTGCTTAAATAAAACTTAAATAAATAAAACTAAAATAAAACTACCAAGTTGGATTGTTATTACTGTGACTGTCAAAATAAAACTACCAAGTTGGGTTATTATTATAGTGACTGTCAAAATAAAACTACCAAGTTGGATTATTATTATAGTGACTGTCAAAATGAAAGTACCAAGTTGGACTGTTATTACAGTGACTATCAAATTAAAAGTACCAAGTTAGATTGTTATTACAGTTACTGTCAAAATAAAACTACCAAGTTGGATTGTTCATACTGTGACTATCAAAATAAAAGTACTAAAGTGGATTGTTATTACCGTGACTGTCAAAATAAAAGTATCAAGTTGGATTGTTGTTACTGTGACCGTCAAAATAAAACTACCAATTCCCAGGAGAAAATGGAGTGGGAGTCCTGACGCAGCAGAGGAAACTCTACTGAGCATGTGCAGAATAACAGCTGACACACTCACAAAAGTTGCGTTTTCCACCGTTTGCACAGAGACGGCGCATTTTCAAAAAGTTGCGCTTTCAGCGTCTCCGAGCACCGTTGTCATATAAATAGACACTCGAAACACGACGAATGTTTTTGCGTCTCTGTGCGATTTCTCCTACTTCTGTTATTTAGACCAGTGTTTTTCAACCACTGTGCCGCGGCACACTGGTATTTCCGCGAGATATCGTCAGGTGTGCCATGGGAAATTATCCAATTTCACATTTTTTCTCAAAAACATTTGCTCTCATGCCGTCAGCTGTGAGAGCAGAGTGCTGAGGAAGAATTGTTGAGTCTAGATTCTTTTCTGCCAACTGTTTTCCAGAGGCTTTTATTTTGACATGGACACACCCAACCGGAGCTTCATAACAGGACGACACTCCACACAACACATTTCTCACTCCTGGTTGATCACCAACATCCAACAAACCAAACTAGAGGAAATAATGAACTATCTGAACCGAGGAACAAAAACACAACACAAGCACAAATCAACACACAACAACCCCAACAATAACCCTCAATAACCTCCGGCAACACATAAGCTGAACTCCCATCATGCCCTGCAGCGACCAACTCCGTGATGCTACAATACTCTTCACCACTAGAGGGCAGCACATAACTTTGCAGGTGAAAGTGAAAGTGACAGACGTCAGTGTGGTTCATCTCCACCTCCTGCTACCATCTTGTATCAAAGTACTGTGTCAGTGACAGTGATGGAGAAGTTTTAGAAAAGGAAGAATGTGAACCAGGATCTCAGCTCTTCATCCATCAGGTCCAGGTTTCACACTGAGGGAGGCACTATTAAAAAAACACATTGGGAAATACTTTTTTTCTGTATTTATTTGATTCCTGTTGGTAAAACTTTGATGAGAAAGACTTTATATTGTTAATAGAGGCTGCAGAGTTTCACATTTTAACATTTTTGGGCGGTGGTGGCGGTGGTGGTGGTGTGTCTCCAGAGTTTTCCAAAGAAAAAAGTGTGTCTCGGCTCAAAAAAGGTTGAAAAACACTGATTTAGAGAACCAGTGTGACTGTTCACAGGATGTAATCTGTGTTTTAAAGGAGGGTAATACTCAGGTGTTGAGCAGCTCAAGTGTTTGTGGCAGCTGATCTCCTTCAGGCTGCGGTAAACAGACGTCTGCAGCTCCTTCTGGACACGCAGCCTCTGTTACCAGACACCCGGGACCTGCAGCCACGTCTCCCGGCGTAATCCACACATTAATTCTTGCTGACAAGCGTACAGATAGCCGATGAGGAAATTAACCCGCTGCTTTTCCTATTAGGCCGCAAGTGTGTAAAAAAAAAAGAAAGAAAAAAAAGAAGAAGAGAAGAAGAAATGACAAGGTAATGTGATATCAGTACTTTGGTTCGGCCCCTTTGAGGCGTCAAAAAAGCTTTAATTCAGAAACAAGCCCACAGTTTATCTACACACCATGTTAGTGAAGAGGAAAAGAGGTCAAATGCAAATTTGATGTATAAAAAAATAAAATAGTCCAGTGTGTGTTTATCTGATGTGTTTTGTGGATTTAGCGTGAAGTGAATTAAAACATAAATAAATACAAGTTGAATGGCATTCATTAAAGTTATCTTCATTTCCCATCAAAATACGCAGAAATACTAAAAAACCGACCAGCTTTAATGATCTTTTTGTGGTTTTTTTTCATGCCCTTTTATTTTTTCCACAAGTGCTTCTTTTTAAAGTACGTCTGATCTCTTATCTGATCTTTCTCTCCACTTCCCCCATTTAAATACTAACAAAGGGTGTTATTTATTTAAATGTCTTCTCCTCTTCCCTCTTTAATCTGCAACTAATTTATACACTGAGGCACATATTGTGTTAGCCGCTCATTACGCCCACACAGCTCATTCATAATTAAGCTGCATATCTCAATAGCAGCAGTTGAACTGTCTCACTTCACTGTGTGCAGCTTTTAACATGGGGGGGGGGGTCTGAGGTGCTTTCATGTTTTATCAATATTAACATGTTTAATGACTTCTGGTAGCTTCGCCAACCTGTTTCAGCTTGGCTCCGGATTTTAAATTCAAGATTCAGGAAATGTTTCCCCGTGTCCACTTTGTGAAAATCTCCTGAAAATGTGCGGTGGTGGGGGAGTTTGTGGTTTCTTCTCACAGTTTAGTGTGTGTGTGTGTGTGTGTGTGTGTGTGTGTGTGTGTGTGTGTGTGTGTGTGTGTGTGTGTGTGTGTGTATGTGTGTGTGCAAGCATATATCTGTTGCTCTGTGATGAAATACTGTTTGTAGACAGTCAGTTCCTGCTGATCTAAAAACACTACGTAGAATATGAATGGTGAGAAAATGGTAGTACAATTGTAAACTCATGGTAGTACAATGGTAAACTCATGGTAGTACAATTTTAAACTCATGGTAGTACAATGGTAAACTCATGGTCATACAATGGTAACCTCATGGTAGTACAATGGTAAAGTCATGGTAGTACAATGGTAAACTCATGGTAGTACAATGGTAAACTCATGGTGGTACAATGGTAAACTCATGGTGGTACAATGGTAAACTCATGGTAGTACAATGGTAACCTCATGGTAGTCCAGTGGTAAACTCATGGTAGTACAATGGTAACCTCATGGTAGTACAATGGTAACCTCATGGTAGTACAATGGTAAAGTCATGGTAGTACAATGGTAACCTCATGGTAGTCCAGTGGTAAACTCATGGTAGTACAATGGTAACCTCATGGTAGTACAATGGTAACCTCATGGTAGTACAATGGTAAAGTCATGGTAGTACAATGGTAACCTCATGGTAGTACAATGGTAAAGTCATGGTAGTACAATGGTAAACTGTTGGTTGTTCTGGTGGAATACCTGAAGCCACTAAACAAAGGTGGAGCTCCAGCTGCTCAACAATCTCTTCCCATAACCAGCCTCTACTTGCTTCTGCTTAAAAACCTCCTTTGTGTTTCTCAGTGTGGATCAGTTGTGGTCCTCACTCCTCCTGAAGGCTGCCGATGGTCTGGAATGACGTCACGGAGCAGAAAGGAACGTCCAAACACTCCTCTGTCTGCTGCTAGCGGTCGGAGGAAGCTGCCCTTCAAAGCTGTCGGAGGGTGAAGCCGGGGAGATCAGGCACGTCGGCCCACGCCCATCAAAGATGGAGGAGCTTTCCAGGTTCCCAGGAGGTCGGAGGACTTGCTCGGCCTTACACAGGCGTGTTCACTTCACCCGTCCTGCTGCACTGGGAAGTGGGAAAGTTCCAACCTGCAAGTGGGAATAAATACGTCAAAACAAGGCCATTGAAGTGGAATCTTGAGGGAATCAAACCCGTGGTGTGTGAAAACCAGGAGCGTCTTCACAGCTTCAGTCCTCAAATGAGATGTAACTCGGAGCTGCAGCTCCAATTGGAGGCGTGATTCTGCATCACGGGTCCGACCGGGCAGACGTTGTGTTCCGGCCACGGAGGCAGCCGGCGCTTCCTGTGCCTTTGGCCCGACGCGCCTGGAAGTGGTGATTCATCACAACGAGCTTCATGTCCGCTCCACGCACTGATGCGGCGTAAAGGAAACCAAGAGGAAACAGAATAACGAGGCCTATACGTTCTCCGTGGCAACACATCCAAGTGTGTGTGTGTGTGTGTGTGGTGTGGTGTGGTGTTATCTAAAGCCTTTCAGCAGAGACGGAGAGAGAGATCACTGGTATGATGAGCGTTTAGAGCCAGCGTGAGTCTGGAGGAGTTTGTGTCTCGATCTGTTTGAAAGGTGTTTCAGTTCCAGACTGAGTCTCTGCTTCACACCACGAGCTGTTCCAGTGAAGAAGAGAAACGTCTTTGCGTCGTGGAGGACTGTTCATATGACAACGGAGCTCAGAGCCGCTGAAAGAACACGTTTTTGAAGAAGTGAAAAGGAACCCAACTCCGTCTCCGTAGAAACGTGGGTAAAACACAACTTTTTGAAACAGTGCTACTCCTCACCCCCACCGTAGTCACTCTCTGTTGTGCACATGCTCAGTAGAGGGACGATCATCATGATTACCTCTGCAGCGTTGCGACTGTTACTGCTCTTTCCTCCCATCTTGGTTGTATGACCGCATGACAACGCTTTCTCGGCGCAACTGAAGGTGCAACTTTTTGAAAACGCCTCCCAAGGTGGAACTTTATGAAAGCGCTCGGGCTCTGTTGTTGTGCAGACGGGCGAAAATGACACTTTGTGGAAACGATCGGCTCTCGTATACGACGGAAGAAACACTCCGCAGCCACGGTAACGAGTTCTGCACATGCTCAGTAGAGCCAATCAGAACACGGTTTCCTCTGTGGTGTCATGACTCCCAGTCCTTATTCTCCTGGACTGGGAGTTTTATTTTAGCAGTCACACTAATAACAATCCAACTTGGTGGTTTTATTTTGACAGCCATCATAGTAACAATCCAGCTTAGTCGTCTGTCCACTACGTTCTCTCAGTGTTCATGTTTGGAGCTCATTGTTCTCCGCTGCTTTCAGTACTAAAACAAGCAACAGCGCCCACTCCTGGCCCGGCGGGCTCACTACATTCCGTCCGTCTCTATGAAAACATTTTCAAAATGTCATGAAAATGCGAACGTTTTTGGAAGTTTTCGTTTTCACTTGAACTATCATGTAAACGGGTCCTGAGAGAAATATAAAGATCTTCAGCTTCATCATCATTGGTCCAGATGTTGATCATCTGCCTCAGACTTTTTTTTTTCCTGAGCAGAAAAGAACCTTTGAGAAATACTGTTGCAGAGGTTTCCTGCTAGAAACCACCTGATTGGACGAAAGTGCCTCTCAGACTTGTGCTGAGCTCGAGTCCTTCCATTGACATCACACTGATAAACGCTGTTTTAGAAGTTCCCTGTTTGAAGCCTCCTCGTTCAGGCGAAAGGCTCATTATCAGGCGTCTGCAGAGTTCCTCCAAGTACACAAACAGCATCATCCAACTGTGTTTACCTGTAATAAATGTTCCGATTAGATCTCATTTCACATGTTGCACTGATACATCCGACTTTAGAAAAGAGAAAAGGAGAAAAGACCGCGGAGTCTGCTGGCGACAATAAAGCCGCGTGCGAGAGCGCGTCCACATCCCGGACTAATAATAATGAGAATGCATCGGTAGTGATAAGCTGCTTTCTGTCCACAGAACATCTGGCCTGACCTTGTCGTGCGGGGCCAACGAAATAAGACTGAATGATAATGATGTTTTTACTGGCCCCGGGCCCCACATTAATCTCTCTGAGCAGGTGTTCACACAGTCAGCCCGTGTTTACCTGGCCGTGTTAGCGCTGCGCTCGTCATCTCGCTGCTGTCTTCGGGGACCGTTGTTTATTCTCTTCACATAATACACCGTGTGAGCTGGAACCGGCGGAACAACACACGCAAAACAAAGTTAATGTGGAGATGTGGCTGCTTCCTGTCCACTGTGGGGGACCCAGACTGTCCCAGCAGGGATAAACCTGTCTGTGAGACGGTCTTACTGGAGACGCACCGGTGCTGGCTTTTAAAAAGATGAGTACGAGTACGCACAAGTAATTGTTGTGGCTGTCCGAATCTTCAGCCTGTGAATGTTTTAATTGAGTAAATGAGCAAGTGAAACGTTGTTCTGGAGCTTCAGGTGAGAATCTGAAGGGATTTTTATCAGACGTGTTCATTATTATGTTTTGCTGACATAGCGACCGAGAGCTCTGGAGACGAGTTGAGTTGAGGTGAGTCAAGTTGAGGTGAGGTGAGTCCAGGTGAGGTGAGTCGAGTCGATGTGTCTCGAGTTGAGGTGAGTCAAGTTGAGGTGACTCGATTCGAGGTGAGGTGAGTGGAGTTGAAGTGACTTGAGTCGAGGTGACTCTTGGTGGGTTGAGTTGAGGTGAGTCCAGTGGAGTCGAGATGAGATGAGTCGAGATGAGGTGAGTTGAGGTGAGGTGAGCCGAATCGATTCAAGGTGAGGTGAGTTGAGGTGAGGTGAGTTGAGTCGAGGTGAGTCTTGGTGACTCGAGTCGATGTGTGTCGAGTCGAGTCGAGGTGAGTCGAGTTGAGGTGTGTTGAAGTGAAGTGAGTCGAGGTGACCGAGCCAAGGTGAGTCGAGTCGAGGTGACTCGAAGGGAGGTGAGGTGAGGTGAGTCGAGGCAAAGTGAGCCGAATCGAGGTGACACGAAGTGAGGTGAGTCGAGTCGAGCTGACTTGAAGTGAAGTGAGTCAAGGTGAGTCGAGGCGAAGTGAGTCGAATCGAGGTGACACGATGTGAGGTGAGTCGAGTCGAGTTGAATTGAAGTGAGATGAGTCAAGGTGAGTCGAGTTGAGGTGACTTGAAGTGAGGTGAGTCGAATCGAGGTGACTTGAAGTGAGGTGAGTCAAGTCGAGGTGAGCCAAGGTGAACCGAGTCGAGGTAAGTCGACTCACGGTGAGTCGAGGTTAGGTGAGTTGAGTCGAAAGGAACTGGGCTGGGTGAAGCTAAAGGCCGAGCTAAACCAAACTGAACTGAACTGAACTGAACTGAACCGAGCTGAAGGCCGGGTGTATTTCTGTGTCTGTTTCTGCCAGCTCTCTCTCACGAGGTTCACAAAGCAACATTCAAGTTCCTCCTCCTGGATCCACCAGGAAAAAGGATCAGTTTAGGATCCAGTTGTAGCTGATGATGTCTTTCTCCAATAAAAAACCTTTCTGAAGGAAATTCCTCGTCACGTTGAGACAAACACGTATTTCCAGCATTGAAATTTCAGGAACGACGCAGTTTGTTGACGTCTCAGAGTCACAGAATCTCCTGAAGACTCCAGAGGTCAGATCGGCTTTGTCCACTGGATCTCACCAGATCTCCATTCACACTGGAAGATGATTTCGGATCAGGTTCACTACATTTCAGACTTTTCTTGTCGCCTGAAGACTCATTGTCAAAGAAAGTCTGGCTTTTGTGGCGGATTGAATCAAATCAATTGAGTGAAATGCGGATATTGTGGCTGGAGCCGCCGCGACGCCATCTTTGATTTCCTGAAGACGGCGGCAGTCAGGAAACAGAAACACTTTGATGGATCCAGATTCTGATTTGTCTGTGAGCTGCAATGAAACGAGAGGAAATAAGTGGAGATGTTTTAGTGTTTCGCTTTATTCTCTGGGCAGAAGTTAGACTTTTCACGGGGAGTAGATTTTAAAACATTTTTTTCTGGTAGAGCAACGTTAATCAACCACGTGGAGGGGAGATTCGACCGAGGACGGGTGACGACCCCCTGCTGGGAAACCCCGTCCCAGAAAAGCTCACAACCCGGGGTCAAAGGTCACTGCACGTCAAACCTGCTGAGCATGTGTGGTTCTGAGAAGGGTCAGAGGAATTCAGTGTGGATAGTTAATTAAAGTGAAATTAATCTATCCCGGCGGCTTGAGGCGGATCAGAGCCACACACCTGCAGGGCGCAGCCTGTTCTCACAGCGGCTCGCTGCTATTGATCGCCTATCGACTGGAGGCCGGAGACAGATCTCCACCCTGAGTTCTTCTCAGCAGCAGATGGGGGGGGGGGCTGCTGATCAGACAAGGGGACAGGGAGGGACAAGGAGACAAGGGACGGCGGGAGGGGGCGTCGCCAGGGGAAAGACGGGGAATTACCACTTGGTGACAGAACACCGTGAGCCACAACATTACAACCACGGATGATCTCTGCATCATGCGACTGCCTGAAGGACAACGACTTCCAGCGAAAAGGCCAAACCTTTGCTGCGTCTTGGAATTCAGGTTGACGGCAACTGATAATGGAACTTTTTCAAAACGACTCCCCAGGGTGGAACTTTAGGAAAGTGTTCAGGCTCCGTC
Organism: Blennius ocellaris; assembly: GCF_963422515.1. NCBI lineage: Eukaryota > Metazoa > Chordata > Actinopteri > Blenniiformes > Blenniidae > Blennius > Blennius ocellaris. Next base: position 21,036,757 of record NC_137665.1, on the reverse strand, counting down.
GCCGTGGAGACGGGCGGAAATGACACTTTCACTCCCAGTCCTTATTCTCCTGGACTTGGTAGTTTTATTTTGACAGTCAGCGTAATAACAATCCAACTTGGTGGTTTTATTTTGACAGTCAACGTGATAACAATCCAACTTGGGGGTTTTATTTTGACAGTCATCATAATAACAATCCAACTTGTTGGTCTGTCCACTAGAATGCCTGTGTTCTTTTCTACAGTATGTGTGTGTGTGTGTGTGTGTGTGTGTGTGTGTGTGTGTATGTGGGTGTGTGTTTGTTGTGTTGAGCTGCAGTGTGTGTTGTGTTGAGCTGTAGTGTATGTGTGTGTGTGTGTGTGTGTGTGCGTGTTGTGTTGAGCTGTATTGTATGTGTATGTGTGTGTGTGTTGTGTTGAGCTGCACTGTGTGTGTGTTGTGTTGAGCTGCAGTGTGTGTGTGTATGTGTGTGTGTGTGTGTGTGTGTGTTGTGTTGAGCTGCACAGTGTGTGTGTGTTGTGTTGAGCTGCAGTGTGTGTGTGTGTGTGTTGTGTTGAGCTGCAGTGTGTGTGTGTGTGTGCGTGTTTTGTGTTGAGCTGCACTGTGTGTGTGTTGTGTTGAGCTGCAGTGTGTGTGTGTGTGTGTGTGTGTGTGTGTGTGTGTGTGTGTGTGCGTGTTGTGTTGAGCTGTAGTGTATGTGTGTGTGTGTGTGTGTGCGTGTTGTGTTGAGCTGTAGTGTATGTGTGTGTGTGTGTGTGCGTGTTGTGTTGTGTTGAGCTGCACTGTGTGTGTGTGTGTGTGTGTGTGTGTGTGTGTGTGTGTGTGTGTGTGTGTGTGTGTGTGTGTGTGTGTGTGTGTGTGTGTGTGTGTTGTGTTGAGCTGCAGTGTGTGTGTGTGTGTGTGTGTGTGTGTGTGTTGTGTTGAGCTGCAGTGTGTGTGTTTGACCTCTGTCCACTCTGGACTGACGCCTTGCAGACGACGCTCTGGGCTACAGATAATGTGACCCTGACATCTTGCCTGATTTGCATGACAGAAACCTGTTTACATGCAGATGAACACAAACACAAGCAGTTGATTGGCAGTTGTAACGATGACCTTTCCTGTGACCTCACGTGTCATCGATTAGTCTTCACCTTGATTTCCTGGTCGGACCAACGCCGACCAATCAGGACGGCTTCAGGCCTTTTCTCATGGTTTCCCCCAGTCCAGGGATCGTCCACGCTTCACCGTCTGGTGTGTGTGTGTGTGAGTGTGTGAGTAACTGACCTGAGTCAGTCACTGGCTGTTTGGATTCACAGGAATATAACTCTTTTCATGCCCGTTACAGGGTTTTTAGTTATGGACTTTTAGAAATGATGCCACACCCTAGATTCCTCCTGCTGCTGCCCCACGTCCAGGCTCGCTGGACTACCACCTGGTGTTAGCGGTAGCATCGGTGCGTCAGCACACTCTGAAGCTCTGTTACGTTTCATTAAACTCCTGTTCAAATGTTTAATCCTGAACTCACTCAGTCCACCTGACAGCAAAATGAAAAAAAGTCCTGCTGTTATTAACATCAGCATTTTCTGCAGCTGTGATTAGCATTAGCAGCATCGGCTAGCAGTTAGCTCATGCATATGTCTGTATGTTGGTAGTTATAGAGCACCTTCCTCCTCTAACATCAGATTATAGAGCATCTTCCTCTTCTAACATCAGATTATAGAGCATCTTCCTCGTCTAACATCAGATCATAGAGCACCTTCCTCCTATAACATCAGATTATAGAGCATCTCCCCCTCTAACACCAGATTATAGAGCATCTCCCCCTCTAACATCAGATTATAGAGCATCTTCCTCTTCTAACATCAGATTATAGAGCATCTTCCTCGTCTAACATCAGATTATAGAGCATACTCCTCCTCTAACATCAGATTATAGAGCATATTCCTCGTCTAACATCAGATTATAGAGCATATTCCTCATCTAACATCAGATTATAGAGCATCTTCCTCCACTAACATCAGATTATAGAGCATCTTCCTCTTCTAACATCAGATTATAGAGCATCTTCCTCGTCTAACATCAGATTATAGAGCACCTTCCTCCTATAACATCAGATTATAGAGCATCTCCCCCTCCAACACCAGATTATAGAGCATCTCCCCCTCTAACATCAGATTATAGAGCATCTTCCTCATCTAACATCAGATTATAGAGCATATTCCTCCTCTAACATCAGATTATAGAGCATCTCCCCCTCTAACATCAGATTATAGAGCATCTTCCTCCTCTAACACCAGATTATAGAGCATATTCCTCCTCTAACACCAGATTATAGAGCATCTTCCCCCTCTAACATCAGATCATAGAGCATCTTCCTCCTCTAACACCATATTATAGAGCATCTTCCTCCTCTAACATCAGATTATAGAGCTCCTTCCTCATCTAACATCAAATTATAGAGCATCTTCCTCCTCTAACATCAGATTATAGAGCATCTTCCTCCTCTACCTGATGTAACTTTCACTCAGTGGGTTTTAATTTAGTCGGTGGACGTTTTTATACGTCACGTTGTTGCTGTCGATTGAACCGAATCTTAGTTTGATGTCAGATGGCGGCTCTGATCCTCCGCCACGTCAGGAATACAAACGGCCGAGGAGAACCGTCACGAGGAGATATTTCAGCGGCTGTCTGTTCAAATATGATAAGCAGACATTTTTTTGACTGTGTAAATCAATGAGCTGGTCCCGCTATCAATTATAATTGTCTGACTCCGACGCCTCAAAGGCATAAAAAGAGACGGGACGATGCTCGCTGATTAATTTACAACAAGGGAGTCAACAAAGGCGAGAGGATATTGTTCATCACCGGGTCCCGACAAGATAAGTGCCCGCTCTGAATTACATCGCAGAGATGCAAACACAGATGGATGGATCACCTCTGTTCCCGGATTAAAATGCAGCATATTCACCTCCACTTCTTCCTGCAAAACTTTTCCCCTCCAGATTTATCTATTTATTTATTTACTAATTCCCGTCCCGTTCCAGCAGGCAGCAGGGTGCAGTAATAAATCGTCCTCTTTGGTTGGTTAAGACTCATTAAAAACCCGGGCGAGGCGCCGGAGCCATGCCCGGCTGCGTACCGTGTGAACAGCCTGCAAAGTAAATATTGTGCCTCGGCCATGTTTTTCGCTCTCAGGGATTTACATTAATAAGACGGTGGGTGTGCAGTAATCAGCTAATGGCAAGGCTGGCCGCGCGGGGCTAACGGCGGCGGGGTTGTGCTACAATTAGCTGGTGATTGCAGGCAGCAGCTGAGACTCCCGACTCCTCCTGAGGAGGATCAAGACTTTCCAGTAATGAGAAACCGCTTCTTTTTTTTTTCAAAAGGCGGTTCTGCTTTGGAAAAAACAAACCCCAAAAAAAAAAAAAGAAAAGTGATGCGACGCTCTTCCCTAATTTGTAAAGAGAACGCCGCCCGCGGTACAATTTGCAGGCAGTGTGATCCCCGACTGATCCGGCTCTCCGCAGCGACGACTCCTTTTAATGTAGGAACAAGACGGGTGAGAGTCCTGACGGCGCCGGCTGGCGAATCAAGCGCTCCGTCACGTGTAGCGGCGGAGAGAAGCCACACTGGGAACGTGAGCAGAGAACCTGAACCTGGTGGGAAGAACAAAACTCAATCAGAACAAACGACAACGTTTCGCCAGAAAACCCTTCGTTTTTGAGTTCTCATTTCCGAAAAGTTGCACCATTACAGAGACTTTTTGCAGAACCAGACTCGGAGGACCAGGAACCTGCAGAACCAGATTCAGAGGAAGAGGAACCTGCAGAACCAGAATCAGAGGAAGAGGAACCTGCAGAACCAGACTTACAGGAGGAGAAACCTACAGAACCAGACTCAGAGGAGAAGGAACCTGCAGAACCAGACTTACAGGAGGAGAAACCTACAGAACCAGACTCAGAGGAGAAGGAACCTGCAGAACCAGACTCAGAGGAGGAGGAACCTGCAGAACCAAAATAAGAGGAGGAGGAACCTGCAGAACCAGACTCAGAGAGGAGGAACCTGCAGAACCAGACTCAGAGGAGAAGGAACCTACAGAACCAAACTAAGAGGAAGAAGAACCTGTAGAACCAGACTCAGAAAGGAGGAACCTGCAGAACCAGTCTCAGAGAAGGATGAACCTGTAGAACCAGACTCAGAGGAAGAGGAACCCGTAGAATCAGACTCAGAGGAGAAGAAACCTGTAGAACCAGTCTCAGAGAAGGATTAAGCTGTAGAACCAGACTCAGAGGAAGAGGAACCCGTAGAATCAGACTTAGAGGAGGAGGAACTTGCAGAACCAGACTAAGAGGAAGAGGAACCTGCAGAACCAGACTCAGAGGAGAAGGAACCTACAGAACCAAACTAAGAGGAAGAAGAACCCGTAGAACCAGACTCAGAGAAGGATGAACCTGCAGAACCAGACTTACAGGAGGATGAACCTGCAGAACCAGACTTACTGGAGGAAGAACCTGCAGAACCAGACTTACAGGAGGATGAACCTGCAGAACCAGACTTACAGGAGGATGAACCTGCAGAACCAGACTTACTGGAGGATGAACCTGCAGAACCAGACTTACAGGAGGATGAACCTGCAGAACCAGACTTACTGGAGGACACTCTCTTCAAAACAAAGGTTCCCCGGTCTGGTTTGTTTCCTTTGCCTTGTTCCTCCTCAGAAACGACAGATTGTAAAGCGACCTTGGCGAACCTGTGATTTCTGAGCGAACAAACACAAACAGCGTCGCTGCATCAAGGCGACGCCTGCAGGTGTGAAGGAAGAAGAGAAGCAGCCGGGACAGAAGGACGCGCCAGGGACAAAGACAGACAGCATGAAAGGAAAACTTGAGTTTGCATCTGTTGTCCTTTTTTTCTGGGTAAATCAAAGCTGCAGCGCAGAAGGACGTCCCAGCAGGGAGCAGAGACCCCCCCCCCCCACACACACACACCCTCTTCAAAATCTGGGACTTGACTTTAAAGACCTTTTGGACCCGACCTCTTCAGACCCCCACATTAATGCTGATCAGGAAGTCTGCTTAAGAAAACCTCTTCCTATTAATACTATAAGTGCATAAGAGCGTGTCTTAATGACGATCTGAGCCTGCAGAGTTATGGATTATACAAATTTATAACCTGGACGTCCGCGTCTCTTTACTCCCGGCGGTAATTGAGGGCAAGGCAGAGTGGTTTAGTGCCAGACCTCCAAGTCACTCTGGGAATTCAACCCGCCTCGTTTGCATACATAAATTATTAAATGGTTAAGTTCACTTTCAAATGTGTGACTGTGCTTTTCACATCCGGCGGAATGAAAACCCTGAGCCCGGAAAACTTTGAGACCGACTGTCAAAGGAACCCGTCTGGCAGGCAGGTCCCACCTGAGAAACGGTTTGTTTTTTTACGTTGTGGTGGAAAAGTTCTGCGTGTGTTCTGACCGTCAGCGAACAAGAACGCACTGAACAGTGAAAGTGAAGGAGTCTGGCGATAGAAAGTGTACAGGGCCCCGCGTACAGGACGAGTTCAAGTGAAAACGCTAAACTTTCATCGGGTTTTAGGGTCTGTTTATACGGCAACAATGCTCAGAGAGCAAGTTTTTGTAAATGACCCCCAATGTGGAACTTTTTGAGAAAGCTTCGACTCAGTCACCATGGAAATGGAGGAAAACACAGTTTTCTTGAGCCACTTTGGGCTGGGCAATTTATGATAAAAAAAAAATCAGAATTTTGTTTTTATTTTCGATTTTTATTTTCAATACCCTCAAAAATGACTGCAGACGTCATATATATTGTCAAAAGTGCAACTTTATTGCAATAATTGTCCTCACAGTTAAAATGCATATAAACAATCCAGTGTTTCCTTGAGGATTTTTTTCAGCAGCGGTTCAGGCTCTTCTGGGGTATATATGGACCAGAGACCATGACTGGACCAGAGACCATGTCTGGACTAGAGACCATGACTGGACTAGAGGTCATGACTGGACTAGAGACCATGACAGGACCAGAGGTCATGACTGGACTAGAGACCATGACTGGACCAGAGGTCATGACTGGACTAGAGACCATGACTGGACCAGAGGTCATGACTGGACTAGAGGTCATGACTGGACTAGAGACCATGACAGGACCAGAGGTCATGACTGGACAAGAGACCATGACAGGACCAGAGGTCATGACTGGACAAGAGACCATGACAGGACCAGAGGTCATGACTGGATTAGAGACCATGACAGGACTAGAGGTCATGACTGGACTAGAGACCATGACAGGACCAGAGGTCATGACTGGACTAGAGACCAGGACAGGACCAGAGGTCATGACTGGACTAGAGACCATGACTGGACCAGAGGTCATGACTGGACAAGAGACCATGACAGGACCAGAGGTCATGACTGGACTAGAGACCATGTCTGGACCAGAGGTCATGACTGGACTAGAGGTCATGACTGGACCAGAGGTCATGACTGGACTAGAGGTCATGACTGGACTAGAGACCATGACAGGACCAAAGGTCATGACTGGACTAGAGACCATGTCTGGACTAGAGACCATGACTGGACCAGAGGTCATGACTGGACTAGAGACCATGACAGGACCAGAGGTCATGACTGGATTAGAGACCATGTCTGGACTAGAGACCATGACTGGATCAGAGGTCATGACTGGACTAGAGACCATGACAGGACCAGAGACCATGTCTGGACTAGAGACCATGACTGGACCAGAGGTCATGACTGGACAAGAGACAATGACAGGACCAGAGGCCATGACTGGACTAGAGACCATGACTGGACCAGAGGTCATGACTGGACTAGAGACCATGACTGGACCAGAGGTCATGACTGGACTAGAGACCATGACTGGACTAGAGACCAGGACTGGACCAGAGACCATGACTGGACTAGAGACCATGACTGGACCATAGACCTTGACTGGACTAGAGACCAGGACTGGACCAGAGACCATGACTGGACCAGAGGTCATGTCTGGACTAGAGACCATGACTGGACCAGAGACCATGACTGGACCAGAGACCATGGCTGCACTAGAGACCATGACTGGACTAGAGACCATGACTGGACCAGAGACCATGACTGGACTAGAGACCATGACTGGACCAGAGACCATGACTGGACCAGAGACCATGGCTGCACTAGAGACCATGACTGGACTAGAGCCCATGACTGGACTAGAGACCATGACTGGACTAGAGACCATGACTGGACCAGAGACCATGTCTGGACTAGAGACCATGACTGGACTAGAGACCATGACTGGACTAGAGACCATGACTGGACCAGAGACCATGACTGGACTAGAGACCATGACTGGACCAGAGACCATGACTGGACTAGAGACCATGACTGGACCAGAGACCATGACTGGACTAGAGGTCATGCCTGGACCAGAGTCCAGAGTGTGAGGTCCCGATCAAGGCAGTTTGCAGTTTTATTGATTACTATTACTTGTAGCTGTGCACATATTCAGTTTTTTCTCAGTGATTATCATCTCTTTATCTTTTTTTTTGTTCCTTTTGCTGCTCGCACAAGCACCGTACTGCTCAACGGTGTCCCCGCAGGTCATCGGTGGTATTACTCCACAGACCTTTTTCACACTTCCTGGTTTAAAACCAGATGTGGGGAAAAACAACTTCCGGCGGCTATCGCTTTAGCATTGGACAGTGAGGACAACGGCTCAGTGTCAACGTGGCTGTTGTTGTTGTGTTCCTGGTTGTTTATGTGGGGCGAGAAAACAGCCTCACCTCTCCAACCACGCCTTTCCTACGGACCTGGACCAAAGGAGGCAGTGGATCCAAGCCTTGAGAAGAACTGAGGGTCGAGATTGTGCATATAGACAGGGAGCACTTTTGCATGCAGCCGGCACTTCACCCAGGAGGATTTTGTCAGCGGATCTACGATCAGTCGCCTGGAAAGTGGAGCTGGTCCATCTCTCTTTCCCCGGAATGACTTTATCGGCCACCTCAGAGGGACTCTGAAACGGCAGCTTGTCCTCTCACATTAAACTCGCCTGGCTGAAGCTGCTGCTGCGAACCACCATTATGTGGAACATCCAGCCACAGGTAAATATCCAAGATGGTAAATTGTATAGATCAAATATGACCATCACGACAATTGCAGGACGTAGGAGTAGTTCTATAACCACCATCTAGAGATCAACTCCACGACGGAGACATACTGTATATACTAGCACCTCGACTCATATAGTGTATTGATCCACAAGGAAATAATGTCTCAATAATTAAAACAATCTTGCTCACCAGTGAAAATGAAGATCAACAAGACTGTGTTGATTTAATTTTACATTTGAAAAATAAAGTCACAAAAATATGAGATAAAAACGTATACTAACACATAGCCATGTACAACATTGGCTCTGTGAGTTAATTATTTTAAAGTTAGACCTTATTTGTATACTATTGTATTTTATTGTATGATGTATAATTGTATTTTTTTAAAGTCCTAGTGAAATGTAACACACTACTTTGCAAAAAACGATAGTTGGGCTACTACTTGTAAGGTTCCTCCGACTCTGCATGGATTTGCTGAGATGCGTGTTCAAACCAGTCTCGTGTAATGACCAAGAAACCAAACCGTGGACGATCAGGAAGACACACTCTCTGTCTGCCACTGCTCGTCCTGCTGGTTGTTCTGCAGGTCCAGGGTGTTGGACCTCAGATGCAGGTTCCACTGATGCAGAAGAGGAAGGAGGCAGCGGCCTGGACTGGGTGTCTTTTAGGGCTTTGACCAGCCGGTTCTTGTGGCTGTTGCTCTCGTTGCTGAACCGCCCGTCCATCGCTGTGAGGATGCGCTTCACTTTGGACTCGGCGTCTTTTTGGACGGTGCGACACTGTGCCCTGCCTTGCTTTTTCCTCAAAGCAGTGACGCCACCTCTGGACACCGACTCCATTAAGAACTCCCTCAGGTCCACCGAAAATTGTATACTTTTGCCTGTGAGCTTCTCCTTCACCATCTTGAACTCCTGGACTTCTCCGACATCGTCTTCCTCCTTGCTCTCCAACAGGTCGTCAATGTGTTCAGCCACTGATTCTGCTGACTGACTGCTGCCATGTTTGGCCTTCAGCTCTGCCACGGCCCCAAGTATGGCCGCTTTGGCAAACTGCTTTGTCAAGAAAGTCTTGATAATTTTTTTCACTTGGCTCAGTTGGTGTCTCCTGATCTCCGGGATCTTTTTGGAACGGGGGACAATTGATTGGTAGATGTCCTCCACAATCAACTCGTTCTCCTTGTCCGAACCATTGACCGACATTGTCCAGTCCTCTGACAAAGGCTCTGAGTGTTGAGCATCCTTTTCCTCAGCTTCCTCCTCCGCTTCATCCTCTTCCTCCGTTTCATACTCTTCCTCCGCTTCATCCTCTTCCTCCGTCATTTGGGACGATTCGACATTAAAGGTACGTTTCAAACATTTTGGGTTGGAACTTGATGGAGTTTTACAAAAAGTTACACAACCATTAAATGCTAATCAATGTTTCAAATCTTGTGGACTTTCACAACAGATGATCTTTGGCCGAGGTTTAGAAGAAAAGGGTAAAAGTCCTTTAGGCCTGAACACAGAAATGCAGAGTGTTAACAGGAGGTTCATACTGATATACTATACAATACTAATATATATATATATATATATATATATATATATAAATACCCCAGGGATTGCGCAATAACTGATGGATTGTGCCATCAGTGTTGCATCATTCACAGCCAGGATTGCGCAATACTATGAAAGTCTGACCTCAGGGGCTGACCTGCTATCATGTGCTACATAAACAAGCTCCCATGCTAAGGTGTGCTTTGTGGATGAGCTCATATACGAACATGCATTGTGCAGACTAGCTAACATGCTAATGTGCACTGGCACATTAACAAGCTAACAGGCTAATGTATGCTTTGTGGAGCAGATAACATGCGTATGTGCACATAATGTCACATAATGCTTATGCTTTCAATGCTTTGTAACGCTAATGCTAATGCTAAGCTAGTTAGCCTGGCAGATGAGCATATGAGATAATACCAGATTCCAGGTCAGGGTCACCTTGGGTGTAACCTGTGTTATTTTAGGAAGATCATAGGTAGTAACCTACCATGTTAGTTAGCATGCTAGCAAGGTTTGTTCGATTGAGCTGATATTTGGTGGGTGGCCTAATGGTGGTGTGAAGGTCACGAATCACTAGTGAATTATCTGGTCCCACCCACTTTTGATCTCATATTTTTCAAAATAATTCATTTTTGGTTAAAACCTTCAGAATTTATACTGATCTCAAGGGCCAAGAGGCCATGATTGGTGCGACCCCGATGGGCCAGAGTCCTGGGCGCGAGGTCCCGACCAAGGCTGCTTTCAGCTTTAATCTTAATCTTATTTTTAAAATTTTATAGCACTGTATTAATCTGTGCCTACTTCCAGGAAGCGTCTCAGAGTCTCTCAGAGCTCCTAACTGAGCTCAAAAAATCCTTGCAAGGAATCTGAGCTTTAAAGTGATTCAGGAAGTTTCTAAGAGCAACTTTGATCTTAGTGAAGAGGTGTGGTCAACCCGTTGCTATGTATGATACAGTCTGCTGAAAGCTGATTGGTTGTTAGAGAGAGGCAGAAAGAATAACGCCTAATATTGAATGGAGAGTAAATTTAACCAATTAAATATTAAAAATGTCTAATTAGAGAAGACTTATTTTAATTTGTACACAGCTTAAAACTGATTGAACCTCGTTCACATGCCGATCATTATATTGATTTGATTATTGTTATCTTTTCTGTCCACGCTGATTATTTGTACCTCTTAATGTATTTGATTTTAATGGTGGTTGCAACGCAGCATCACCACTTGCTGTGATTTACCACCAATATGGGGCTGTGAAAGAACCACAGCAGTCAGACGGAGACTCTCAGGCTACGCTCCGTCTCCGTGGAAATGGGGAAAACGTAACTCGAGTAACTAAATATTCATACTTTAAAGAGCAGTATCGGTGCATCACTAATGTTAAAGTTCTCCTCTTCTCCATCTTCACCTCCTCCTCCTTCTTCACTTCCTCCTCCTGGTCGCTCCAGAAACCTCGTATTCAAAGTTTCCAGCTCCTCCTTGATTCTCCTCCATTAGAATGTTGGATCCTAGGAGCTGCATTCAGAATCTGCTGTGTCTGTGTGAGCTGGACTGGCTCCGCCCACACATGGCCATCAATGGGAAGAGGAGGAAGTACTTCCTCTCGTGGTGCCATGTGCCAGAACAGAGCTGCCTGATTGTGGGAGGAGTCAAAGAGGGAGGAGCCTACCTTGATTGTGATTGGCTGAACCCCCGATGACACTACATAGAGTTTGATTTCTGATTGGCTGCTTGGAGCAACACACTTTTTAAAACCTGGAACAAGCCAGGAGAGAGAGAGGACACTCTTTCTTCTTCTGGGGCGTCGGTCCAGGTGTGGAGACGAGTAGAACTGCTGGAGAACCTTGAGGAAGTGGATTTTTTCCCTCTAAAACATTGCGGCACCCTTCCAACCCCCGAGCTCATTCACAACCCGCTCCCATCGCCGGCGGCAGCACTGAACATCCGCCCACATCAGACCACAGCGGCAAGACGCCGTTTCTCCCCCGGTTTCCTTTATGGCGGATTAATGATTTATTGCGCCAACTTCTCACTCTTCTCATCTTGCCGGGAAAACGGAGCAGTTTAACAAGCGTGGCTCATTTTCTCCGGCGGCGCTCAGAAAGTCCTCACTGACAGAGGAAATGTGCCACGGTGCCACAGCGTGCAGCACAGCTGTGACCCAGTTCAGAGACTTTCTCAGCCTCAGCGGGGTGCCGAGGCAGCGAACCCGACGGGCTCGGCGCCGCCGCTGTTGCCGTACCGCCGGCTTCGTCTGCTCTGATCACGGCCGGGTCGCATGCTGGCAGGAGAAAAGAATGTAAACACTTTAAGGAAAATGACCCGGTCGTCCTTTGATGTGTAGCTTCAGTCATTGAAACACGTGTGACGAGTCCCAAATAAGCAGCGGGTTTCATTCTTCATAACTTTTTGAATGATTTACAAATGACCCCCGGAAAACGTTTGACATTCAGCACCGCAAAACACTGGCGGTGAAGATATACCAGCAACATGCAGATAGATACAGAAACCTAAACTCTATTTGCGGCTAATCACAGCTACTGTGGTACAGGCTAATGCTAAAGGCACTGACAGATGGTAAACTTTCATGGTGCTTTCAGTAGGACTGACCGAGCTGCAGTCACTCCTCCAGTCAACAGGAGTTCAACGAATTACAAGCCGCTTTTGGCTGGAGCTAAGAGCTAACACCATTTTACACAGAAACAGTACATTGAAAATGATGTAGTTAGCATGTCGGGCCACTAGTAGGAGCTGTTGGTAGTTTTACTAATGAAAGCACAGACACACACACACACACACACACACACACACACACACACACACACACACACACACACACACACACACACACACACACACACACACACACACACACACACACACACACACACACAGCATAGAACAATGAGCTATAAACATGAACACTGGGAGAACATTCTAGTGGATAGACTTGTTATGACTGTCAAAATAAAACTACCAAGTTAGATTGATATTACAATGACTGTCAAAATTAAACCACCAGGTTCTCTGGAGAACAAGGACTGGGAGTCATGACACCACGGAGGAAACTGATTGGCCCTACTGAGCATGTGCAGAACTACTCGTTACGACCATGAAATCAGTTGCAGCATTTTGGAAAATGTGTGTTTTCCTGTTGTCGCGTAAACAGTCACAAAGGAGACCACAAACGTTTTCAGTGTTATTTTATCTTTCCGTCCCTCCTACACACTACAGCCTGACTCCTCCTGTCGTCGTCTTGTCTTGTCTGGGGGTATTTTTCACTGCCACTCCTCTGTTTTGTCCTCTTTTCCAACTCCACGCAACTTCCCATTTGGGCTGGGTGCACCTTCTTAACTAAATTTGGTACCAAACCTATTTTTCTAACTAAAAATGAAGCTGCTTGTTATAGAGAATAAGGCCTTCTGACCTACATGTGTGGAGTCTGACTTGTCCTCGCGCCGTGCGGGAAAGAACTCCTGAGAGATGCCCTGTTGTGAGCGTTTGCTCGCTGGGAGAGCACACCAAATCTCAGTCTGTGCCTTATGACCGGTTTGAGCTCTGCTCGCTGGATGAGTTTATCAGCTGAGAGTGGTTTGCGATTGTTGTGTGTGAACAACAGTGGTGAGCTGTGAGGGCTGGTGGAAGCCTCGAGTTCAATTTGTCTGTCTTGATTGTATGATTTAATGTCCGATCTGCTCAGCGCGTCACTCTACACTATCGTGGGCTGGTGCGGGATCGATGACTTTTGGCGAGTTACGGGTGATCAGAGTCTCGGGGTTGGATCGCTGCTGGCGTGCAGTAACCAAAGTCTGTTATGAGAACAGCCCAAGCTGGGACCAGGACTGTGGAGTATATATGAGACGACTCCCAGGAGGAGAAATAGGGCTGCAGACCCTTCTTCATTAAAACTGTCAATAATTCATCACCAACGCGTAATAATGTGTTGTTTAAAAGATGCTCGGGGGAATTATTGAAACGTGCAGCGTGACTTGTTCTGTGTGGTTTTATGTGTTGTTGCACGTAATCGCCGTTTTTACTGACATTGTGTGAATTGTCGGCAAACACAGGCACACACAGACATGGGTAGCACACAGTCACAACAGTCCACAACAGAGGTGGATAACACTAAAAGGAAAATTGCAAAGATTGGAAAACATCAAATTAAAAAAGATGACCAAAAAAAAAAAACCTCACCAAAGGAAATAAAATTAATATATAAAAGATGAAAAATGTATTAGCCAAATCGGAAGATATTCATATAATCACACAGTGTAACATTCACAATAACTCATTTAACCCTTAGAGCAGGGGTGGGCAGTCCTGGTCCTGGAGGGCCGCAGCCCTGCACGTTTTAGACGTCTCCTCACATCAATACAGCAATTATTGGCTCCTTGTCGTGCTTTCTGCAGAGCCTCATCATGATAACAGGTGTGTTTGAGCAGGGAAACTGCCTTAGATGTACACGCGGGGTCAAAAATGACCCCACAGATTCTTCAACATCTTTAGAATGAAAAGTTGTAATATATTCACATTCCAGGTATTCCTCCAAAAACATGTTTGTGACATGAGGCCATTTGCATTTTTATCTATTTTTTCATTAATTTTTAAGAAAGTGCAGTTTTTGTATCACGACCCCACTCTTCCACAAGTAGGGTCAAAAATGACCCCGAACCAGTTCCGATGGAATTTTCTATGAAACTTAATTCTTAGCAACTCTGACAGTCCCACTTACACATCTGATGTCATCTCTGACATCTAATGCAACTTTGACTGTCAATACTGTCCCACTTACACATGTGATGTCAGCAGTCTCGCCACCCTGGAGGTCATTTTTACCCAGCAACCAACCAATTCTTATTCATCTCAAAATGCAAAACCTTGTGCGTACCACAGAAAATGTACAAACGTATGTGTACAGTAATGTGTGAGGTCAACGGGGTACTACATCGTCTCAACTGAGTTTAGATCGGTACGTTACTCAGGTAGGTGTAAGTACATTTTAATGAGACAATGATGATTGTGGGTGAATAATAAAGATGATTCTCACCTTGTTTGGATAATCAATGACACTAATCAATATATGCTCCATGTTCAAGAGCTCAGGTCGTCAATATCACTGTATGTTGTGGTTTGGTGCACCGTACAGCCGACACGGAGGGACCTCAGTGTGAATGTGCCTTAAACATCTACTGTTATCTTTGATGCTGTGATTGAAGATTCATTTTATTTCTTCACACGATATAAAAAGAAGAAAATCCCAACAGCGTTGTTAAAAAGTTTTATTATTTTTGTATATTTGCTACAATAATCAGGATTCGTCCTGTTCAGATAAGGGATTGACATGTTTCAGGTGATGGCATTGTTATGTAAGTGTGCATTTTGAGGATTTCAATGTACTCGTGCATTGCATTGTATGTCATTGTAACTTCGTACTCTGTTTCTCTGGGTCACACACAGGTGAAGAGGGGACCAGCTCTTCTACTCTTCTCCCAGGTTGGCCTGAGGGGAAGGTGAGGTTTGGGCTGGATCCTCGGCTCAAAGTCTCTGGGGGGCATTCTCGGTGACTTTCCAACTGATTTGGTAAACATCTGCACATTCTTGTGTGTATAATTGTGTTGGAAGGGCTGGTTTGTGTACCTCGGAGGGGCTGCGAGTCAAGGGGGAGTTTGTGTGACCGTTACATACAAAGAAAAGAAAAAAGAGATGCAACAAGGGGTGTTTCCCAGAGCTGATGGGGTGTCATCATGAATGTTGTGAATGTGAATGCATTATTCCATCTTATATGCTTAGGTCTCCATCTTGTATGTGTAATAAATGTGTAGTGGTAGTAGTGTTGATCCAGGAGAGATTTGTTATAGAAAATAAGGCCTTCTGACCTACATGTGTGGAGTCTGACTTTTTTAGGTTTAGACTACAACATGGGCCGGCAACCTTTAACACTCAAAGAGCCATTTGGTCCCGTCTCCCACTGAACACAACACCCAGAGAGACACACATTTTATTTTGACAGTCCCACAGGAAGACCATGCCAGGAGGACACGACACACAAAACCTTCTTCACTGCTGGTTGACAACTTACAACTAATAAACTAAACTACATGAACTAAGCAACAAAAACACAATTATTAGCAACACTACAAACCTAACATAACCCCCAATTATTACATTTAAAACACCACAAACAAGCTCCCATAATGCATTGCAGCTCTCAGCTCCTTTATTGCTACACATTATTAACATGGAAGATAAATGTGGGAGATGTGGATTGTTAGAACCATGAGTGTGATGGTGTGTCTTTAATGTCCTGTAGTTGTTGTGTAATTCACTAGAATGTTCCGTCTCTCTCAACAAGTCTGTAATGAACCTCCTGGAACTGTCGGCGCTCCGCAGCGCAGCACTTTTACTGTGAAAGGTACAGGAAGCTCCCAGCTTCAGACACCAGTTGAGCCGCTGTCATGACCTGCAGCCGCAATTCTACCTTCTTCATCCTTTATTGTTGTAATGACGTCACATCGCTGCTCGTTCACCACCCTACATTTTACCACTCTTTGTAGGGACTGCGCTCTGGGGGGGCTTTGCCTCCTTACGTCCCTCTCTGGGTGGCTTTGCCTCCTTACGTCCCTCTCTGGATGGCTTTGCCTCCTTACGTCCCTCTCTGGGTGGCTTTGCCTCCTTACATCCTTCTCTGGGTGGCTTTGCCTCCTTACCTCCCTCTCTGGATGGCTTTTCCTCCTTACATCCCTCTCTGGGTGGCTTTGCCTCCTTACGTCGCTCTCTGGGTGGCTTTGCCTCCTTACGTCCCTCTCTGGGTGGCCTTGCCTTCTTACCTCCCTGTCTGGGTGGCTTTGCCTCCTTACATCCCTCTCTGGGTGGCTTTGCCTCCTTACATCCCTCTCTGGGTGGCTTTGCCTCCTTACGTCGCTCTCTGGGTGGCTTTGCCTCCTTACGTCCCTCTCTGGGTGGCTTTGCCTCCTTACGTCCCTCTCTGGGTGGCTTTGCCTTCTTACCTCCCTCTCTGGGTGGCTTTGCCTCCTTACATCCCTCTCTGGGTGGCCTTGCCTCCTTACGTCCCTCTCTGGGTGGCTTTGCCTCCTCACCTCCCTCTCTGGGTGGCCTTGCCTCCTTACGTCCCCCTCTGGGTGGCTTTGCCTCCTTACGTCCCTCTCTGGGTGGCTTTGCCTCCTTACGTCCCTCTCTGGGTGGCTTTGCCTCCTTACATCCCTCTCTGGGTGGCTTTGCCTCCTTACGTCCCTCTCTGGATGGCTTTGCCTCCTTACATCCCTCTCTGGGTGGCTTTGCCTCCTTACGTCGCTCTCTGGGTGGCTTTGCCTCCTTACGTCCCTCTCTGGGTGGCCTTGCCTTCTTACCTCCCTGTCTGGGTGGCTTTGCCTCCTTACATCCCTCTCTGGGTGGCTTTGCCTCCTTACATCCCTCTCTGGGTGGCTTTGCCTCCTTACGTCGCTCTCTGGGTGGCTTTGCCTCCTTACGTCCCTCTCTGGGTGGCTTTGCCTCCTTACGTCCCTCTCTGGGTGGCTTTGCCTTCTTATCTCCCTCTCTGGGTGGCTTTGCCTCCTAACATCCCTCTCTGGGTGGCCTTGCCTCCTTACGTCCCTCTCTGGGTGGCTTTGCCTCCTCACCTCCCTCTCTGGGTGGCCTTGCCTCCTTACGTCCCTCTCTGGGTGGCTTTGCCTCCTTACGTCCCTCTCTGGGTGGCTTTGCCTCCTTACGTCCCTCTCTGGGTGGCTTTGCCTCCTTACATCCCTCTCTGGGTGGCTTTGCCTCCTTACGTCCCTCTCTGGATGGCTTTGCCTCCTTGCATCCCTCTCTGGGTGGCTTTGCCTCTTTACGTTGCTCTCTGGGTGGCTTTGCCTCCTTACGTCGCTCTCTGGGTGGCTTTGCCTCCTTACCTCCCTCTCTGGATGGCTTTGCCTCCTTACGTCCCTCTCTGGGTGGCTTTGCCTCCTAACATCCCTCTCTGGGTGGCCTTGCCTCCTTACGTCCCTCTCTGGGTGGCTTTGCCTCCTCACCTCCCTCTCTGGGTGGCCTTGCCTCCTTACGTCCCTCTCTGGGTGGCTTTGCCTCCTTACGTCCCTCTCTGGGTGGCTTTGCCTCCTTACGTCCCTCTCTGGGTGGCTTTGCCTCCTTACATCCCTCTCTGGGTGGCTTTGCCTCCTTACGTCCCTCTCTGGATGGCTTTGCCTCCTTACATCCCTCTCTGGGTGGCTTTGCCTCTTTACGTTGCTCTCTGGGTGGCTTTGCCTCCTTACGTCGCTCTCTGGGTGGCTTTGCCTCCTTACCTCCCTCTCTGGATGGCTTTGCCTCCTTACGTCCCTCTCTGGGTGGCTTTGCCTCCTCACCTCCCTCTCTAGGTGGCCTTGCCTCCTTACATCCCTCTCTGGGTGGCTTTGCCTCCTTACGTCCCTCTCTGGGTGGCTTTGCCTCCTTACATCCCTCTCTGGGTGGCTTTGCCTCCTTACGTCCCTCTCTGGGTGGCTTTGCCTCCTTACGTCCCTCTCTGGGTGGCTTTGCCTCCTTACGTCCCTCTCTGGGTGGCTTTGCCTCCTTACGTCCCTCTCTGGGTGGCTTTGCCTCCTTACGTCCGTCTCTGGGTGGCTTTGCCTCCTTACGTCCCTCTCTGGGTGGCTTTGCCTCCTTACTTCCCTCTCTGGGTGGCCTTGCCTCCTTACCTCCCTCTCTGGGTGGCCTTGCCTCCTTACCTCCCTCTCTGGGTGGCTTTGCCTCCTTACGTCCCTCTCTGGGTGGCCTTGCCTCCTTACGTCCCTCTCTGGGTGGCCTTGCCTCCTTACGTCCCTCTCTGGGTGGCCTTGCCTCCTTACGTCCCTCTCTGGGTGGCTTTGCCTCCTTACATCCCTCTCTGGGTGGCTTTGCCTCCTTACGTCGCTCTCTGGGTGGCTTTGCCTCCTTACGTCCTCTCTGGATGGCTTTGCCTCCTTACATCCCTCTCTGGGTGGCCTTGCCTCTTTTTGTCCCTCTCTGGGTGGCTTTGCCTCCTTACGTCCCTCTCTGGGTGGCCTTGCCTCCTTACGTCCCTCTCTGGGTGGCTTTGCCTCCTTACGTCCCTCTCTGGGTGGCTTTGCCTCCTTACGTCCCTCTCTGGGTGGCCTTGCCTCCTTACGTCCCTCTCTGGGTGGCTTTGCCTCCTTACGTCCCTCTCTGGGGGGCTTTGCCTCCTTACCTCCCTCTCTGGGTGGCCTTGCCTCCTTACATCCCTCCAGGACGAGCTGCAGTGGGACGGAGGCTCAAGGAGCCACAGTGGAGGGACCAAAGAGCCACATGGCTCCGGAGCCGCCGGTTGACCCCCCCTGGATTAGGAGGAAGCGGCTTTATTTCCGGGGACGAGGGAGTGTGGAGGTCTTCCGAGGGACGGACTGTGTGCGCCTGTGTTTGCGTGAGGGTCTGTTGAATGTCTCTCTGTCCGTCAGGCGAGGGAGCGCTCCAGCTGCAAGTCTGAATAAAATCCCCCTCTTTAGCGTCTTGACTACTGAGGAGAAAACTTTGAGGAGCACGGCCACCCGCCGAGCTCTGCCTCCATTGTGTTAAAGCTGCAACAACCTTCAGGAGGCTGTCTGTGATTCTCGGGCGCCTCGGCGCCGCACCGACACCGGCGCCATAATCCCGGAGAAGAACACCCTCCCGGGTGTTTTTGCTGGCGGCAATAACAAACGAGTAATCGATACAGTTTGAGTTTACACTGCTTAGTTGCCTGTCGGGCGATAACAGAAGCATATGCATCGACTTCCAGATGGCCGGCATGTCTTTATCTCGCCCGCGCTGCAAATGTACTGCGTTTATTTCAAATACATATATGCATGGCTTTAACCCTTTATTAGGCTTTATTATTGTTGAAGTGGATGAAAAGACATAAAAAAAAAAAAAAAAAAGGATTTAAGGTACAGGGAATAATATAAACCTGTATGATATTTACACACGCTCAAATCTGTTGTAAAAAGCGTAAAATAAACCACATTTTTTTCCCCCTCATCTATAAGCAGAGGTGTCAAACACATTTCAGTTCATTATCCCGAGAGGACTGCACTGGTAATAATAGTACCAAAATAAACTTGAAAATGAGCCTTTGCAGTTTCCCTTCGTTGTGGTGATTGTGTGTGATGAAAGTGTCAATATCTTCACGAAAAATTTATCGATTACTGGAGAAGAATGACCCCAGTTTGAACATAAAGCCCATTTTATGATGTAAAATACAATTCACTGTTGTATTCTGGGTGTTTTTACAAACTCCCCCTGACAACACAACACAACACAACACAACACAACACAACACAACACAACACAACGGTCCTTATTGTCACTGCAGTGATGTTGAAACCCAGCAGTGTTTGCAGCAGTGAAATGTCGCCACAGCAAGAAAAAAAAGAGTAAAGTAATAATACTAAAATATGAAGTATTGAATATTAAAAAGCAAGACTCAGAGAAACACACAAAAGTAAAAGGCTCAGAGGTTCAATGTTTTGTTGGAGATTTCAAGCCTTTTCCTGGCGGTTTGGCCGGATTAGATCCTCTAACCCAGTGTTTTTCAACCTTTTTAAACCGAGACACACTTTTTTGTTTGGAAAACTCTGGAGGCACACCACCACCACCACCACCACCACCACCACCACCCGAAAATGTTAAAATGTGAAACTCTGTAGCCTCTATTAACAATATAAAGTCTTTCTCATCAAAGTTTTATCAACAGGAATCAAATAAATACAGAAAAAAAGTATTTCCCAATGTGTTTTTTTAATAGTGACTCCCTCAGTGTGAAACCTGGACCTGATGGATGAAGAGCTGAGATCCTGGTTCACATTCTTCCTTTTCTAAAACTTCTCCATCACTGTCACTGACACAGTACTTTGATACAAGATGGTAGCAGGAGGTGGAGATGAACCACACTGACGTCTGTCACTTTACATTTCACCGGCAAAGTTCTGTGCTGCCCTCTAGTGGTGAAGAGTATTTATACATGATTACTCTGCAACACACCGTGAGAGCAAATGTTTCTTTTAGAAAAAAATGTGAAATTGGATAATTTCCCACGGCTCACCTGACGACATCTGGAGGAAACACCAGTGGTTGAAAAACACTGCTCAAGTGGACGTCGCTGATCTGTTGGTTTCAATCACTTCTAATATTTTAACATGCTAGAATAAAAGGTAGTTATTATCTCATGTTGTCATTAATGAATTTGAGTGAATGTCTTTGATAATAGAGGTTTTCTTGTTTGATTACATTAAAAACAAAACTGCTCTGGTCCCAATAGTATTAAAACAAGCCGGCCTGTTTGTTCCTGTTTGTTCCTCCTGTTTGAACATCAGTTGGCTCGAAATGAGCCTCTCTCTCTCTGCGCGCACACACACACACACACACACACACACACACACACACACACACACACACACACACACACACACACACACACACACACACACACACACACCCCCAGGAGAGGCGAGGCGTCCCCGGGCGACACGCTGAACGTATTAATTTATTTACCTTCTATTTCCAATATCCGTCTCTTTGTCTTCAAACGTCAAGACGCATTCATCAGGCAGAATTGAGAAGAAAACCTGAGAGTTCCTCCCGTTGTGGAGTTTTTACCTGAAGCGTTGTGGCGTGTTGCTTTATGAACCTGCAGGACGAGCTCCACTCTTTTTATCTTTCTGTTTCCCCGGAGCTCACAGGTTTCCTCCAGTGACTCGTGGTTGGACCGACTGAAGTCGTCCTCGTCGGCCTGCGGCGGAGCTCGGTTGGCGTCCTGTGCCGGCCCGTGTGGACGGCGTGGCCAGTGACCACGCTATCTGTCCACAGCAGCCTTTAGCCACAGCTGTTGATACGTACGTTCACAATGTTTGAGATTGATGAGAAACACAATGAGGTTGCGAGCGGCGGCAGCATTCCAGCTGTTTGACGTGTGAGAGGCGTCACCAGCCCACTGAGACCCCCCTGAAGCCCCCCCAGCTGGGTTACCATCCCCTGAAGCCCCCCTGAAGTCCCCCCAGCTGGGTTACCGGCCCCCTGAAGCCCCCCTGAAGTCCCCCCAGCTGGGTTACCATCCCCTGAAGCCCCCCTGAAGCCCCCCCAGCTGGGTTACCATCCCCTGAAGCCCCCTTGAAGCCCCCCCAGCTGGGTTACCATCCCCTGAAGCCCCCCTGAAGTCCCCCCAGCTGGATAACCGGCCCCCTGAAGCCCCCCTGAAGTCCCCCCAGCTGGGTTACCATCCCCTGAAGCCCCCCTGAAGCCCCTCCAGCTGGGTTACCATCCCCTGAAGCCCCCTTGAAGCCCCCCCAGCTGGGTTACCATCCCCTGAAGCCCCCCTGAAGTCCCCCCAGCTGGGTTACCGGCCCCCTGAAGCCCCCCTGAAGCCCCCCCAGCTGGGTTACCATCCCCTGAAGCCCCCCTGAAGTCCCCCCAGCTGGGTTACCATCCCCTCAAGCCCCCCCTGAAGCCCCCCCAGCTGGGTTACCGGCCCCCTGAAGCCCCCCTGAAGCCCCCCCAGCTGGGTTACCATCCCCTGAAGCCCCCCTGAAGTCCCCCCAGCTGGGTTACCATCCCCTGAAGCCCCCCTGAAGTCCCCCCAGCTGGGTTACCGGCCCCCTGAAGCCCCCCTGAAGCCCCCCCAGCTGGGTTACCATCCCCTGAAGCCCCCCTGAAGCCCCCCCAGCTGGGTTACCATCCCCTGAAGCCCCCCTGAAGCCCCCTTGAAACCCCCTCAGCTGGGTTACCATCCCCTGAAGCCCCCATGAAGACCCCCCAGCTGTGTTATCGACCCCCTGAAGCCCCCCTGAAGCCCCCCTGAAGCCCCCCTGAAGCCCCCTTGAAACCCCCTCAGCTGGGTTACCATCCCCTGAAGCCCCCTGAAGACCCCCACAGTGGAGTCTCCACCTCCCTGAAGCCCCCAAGCTGGGTTATCATCCCCTGAAGCCCCCATGAAGCCCCCCCAGCTGGGTTACCGGCCCCCTGAAGCCCCCATGAAGACCCCCACAGCTGAGTCTCCACCTCCCTGAAGCCCCCCCCCCCCCCCCCAGCTGGGTTACCGGCCCGCTTGAAGCCCCCCTGAAGCCCCCCCAGCCGCTGGAGTCCCGGCCCGGGATGCTGGCTCAGCAGAATCAAGCTGGTCAAACAACAGAGGGGATAAAAAGCCCCCCCCCCCCCGGCTGCAGATAGAGCTTGTTTACGTGGCCGTCGCTCACAGGCGGCCCACCTGGGAGCGGCGCCATCAGCGCGGGATGTCCTGGTTAGGATTCTTGTTCAATCAGCGCCGCCGGCTGCCCGTGGTGTCGCCCGTGGCATTTTGATTGAATGTTTTCTATTCGCACACAGAGCTCCCGTCTAATGGCTCTTTTCATGTGACAGTGATCTATATGCAGGTAATTGCGACTGGCGATGATGGATAGCGCCGTCACATTTACCATGATTATCCTCCGATTAAACATGTTTCAGAAATTCCAAATGTCAGAAGCTATTACAAGGGTCACCGTTGGGACCTGGCCTTCCACGTGCACATGATGATTGGTCTGAAGTCACCCGCGTGCAGAGGTCCAGCGTCCTGCTGGCACCTGGTGGGAGACGAGGACGCGTCGTCTGGCGTCACATGACCCGGCCTGATCGCAGTGGGTGGAGGAGAGACACAACGCCAAGTTTCAATAAACCACAGCTTCAAATTTACAGTCGATCACATGAGCAAATAAATAGAAGAGAGACTGAGAGACTGAGTGTTTCAGTGAGTTCAGGGACACTAAACTCTTTGTTTTTCTTGGTTTTGTTTGGATCAAAACAGGCAGATTGGATCACTGCAGTAAACAAACAAGTCAGTAACAGTTTGACAAGTTGAAGCTTTTGCTGACGGAAATCACAAGACAAATGTCGCCGATCAATTTAAGTCTGAAACCACACACACACACACACACACACACACACACACACACACACACACGCACACTCACGCACACACGCGCACACACACACACACACACACACACACACACACACACACACACACACACACACACGCACACTCACGCACACACGCGCACACACACACACACACAATGACCTCTAAACTTAAACAACAGGAGAACATTCTAGTGGACGGACCACCAAGTTTTATTATGGTGACTGTCAAAATAAAACCACCAAGTTGGATTTTTATTATGGTGACTGTCAAAATAAAACTACCAAGTTGGATTGTTATTACGGTGACTGTCAAAATAAAACCACCAAGTTGGATTGTTATTAAAGTAACTGTCACAAAATAAAACTACCAAGAAGAATTTTTATTATGGTGACTGTCAAAATAAAACTAGCAAGTTGGATTGCTATCACGGTGACTGTCAAAATAAAACCACCAAGTAGGATTGTTATTACAGTAACTGTCAAAATAAAACTACCAAGTTGGATTGTTATCATGGTGACTGTCAAAATAAAAGCCCAGGAGAATCTAGTCTGGGGGTCAGAACACCAAGGAGGACACCTATGGTGACTGGCTCTACTGAGCATGTGCAGAACTACAGTAGCTCCAGCTGTGGTACACTGAGGTGGCAGCAGCGTTACGCCATCACCTTAACGTTTCCACAAAGTATCGTTTTCAAAAAGTTCCACCTCTGAGCACGGTAATGGTGTGAAGGGATGAAACGAAGGTTTTGCATTTTCACTTGAAATGGTTTGTGCAAACGAAGCTCTGCAAACACTCACGTCTGGAAATGAAACGACCACGAAAGCGAGATTCTCCTTCTGTGGTGTGTAAAGTGAATTACATCACAACACCCTGCAGAGCGTCTCCCTACATCCCACACTTATTGTTTTTAAAGTGAATTTCACCTGGGTGCTTCCCTCCAAGCCAACATTAAACCTCATCTCCTGATTGCAGTCACACACACACACACACACACACACACACACACACACACACACACACGCACACACACACACACACA
Organism: Blennius ocellaris; assembly: GCF_963422515.1. Lineage (NCBI taxonomy): Eukaryota > Metazoa > Chordata > Actinopteri > Blenniiformes > Blenniidae > Blennius > Blennius ocellaris. The sequence goes on along the minus strand of NC_137665.1, from coordinate 21,012,182 downwards.
CACACACACACACACACACACACACACACACACACACACACACACACACACACACACACACACACAGACATTCTAGTGCAGTGTTTTTCAACCTTTTTGAGCCGAGACACACTTTTTTGTTTGTAAAACTCTGGAGGCACACCACCATCACCACCACCACCACCACCACCATCACCACCACCACCACCACCACCACCACCCAAAAATGTTAAAATGTGAAACTCTGTAGCCTCTATTAACAATATAAAGTCATTCTCATCAAAGTTTTACCAACAGGAATCAAATAAATACAGAAAAAAAGTATTTCCCAATGTGTTTTTTTAATAGTGACTCCGTCAGTGTGAAACCTGGACCTGATGGATGAAGAGCTGAGATCCTGGTTCACATTCTTCCTTTTCTAAAACTTCTCCATCACTGTCACTGACACAGTACTTTGATACAAGATGGTAGCAGGAGGTGGAGATGAACCACACTGACGTCTGTCACTTTACATTTCACCGGCAAAGTTCTGTGCTGCCCTCTAGTGGTGAAGAGTATTTATACATGATTACTCTGCAACACACTGTGAGAGCAAATGTTTTTTAGAAAAAAATGTGAAATTGGATAATTTCCCACATCACACCTGACAAGATCTCGCGGAAACACCAGTGTGCCGCGGCACAGTGGCTGAAAAACACTGATCTAGTGGACAGACCACCAAGTTGGATTGTTATTAAGGTGACTGTTAAAATAAAATTACCAAGTTGGATCGTTATTAAGGTGACTGTCAAAATAAAAGTACCAAGTTGGATTGTTATTAAGGTGACTGTCAAAATAAAAGTACCAAGTTGGATCGTTATTAAGGTGACTGTCAAAATAAAACTACCAAGTTGGATTGTTATTAAGGTGACTGTCAAAATAAAACTACCAAGTTGGATTGTTATTAAGGTGACTGTCAAAATAAAAGTACCAAGTTGGATCGTTATTAAGGTGACTGTCAAAAAAAAACCACCAAGTTGGATCGGAATTAAGGTGACTGTCAAAATAAAACTACCAAGTTGGATTGTTATTAAGGGGACTGTCAAAATAAAACTACCAAGTTGGATTGTTATTAAGGTGACTGTCAAAATAAAACCACCAAGTTGGATCGTAATTAAGGTGACTGTCAAAATAAAACTACCAAGTTGGATTGTTATTAAGGTGACTGTCAAAACAAAACCACCAAGTTGGATTGTTATCAAGGTGACTGTCAAAATAAAACTACCAAGTTGGATTGTTATTAAGGTGACTGTCAAAATAAAACTACCAAGTTGGATTGTTATTAAGGTGACTGTCAAAATAACGACAACAGTAAAGATGAATGAATATCATATTGCGTGTATGTTGTCAAGGTGTCTTTTGTCTCGTATGTTGCAAAGCAAAATGAAATAAAAAGTGTTTCCTGTCCTGGAACTGTCCTGAACTGTCCCCCCCCCCCCCCCAAACCCCAGGCTGAATCTCCACCCACCTCATTCTGTCCACTTAATGGTGCAGCACCACCTGCCAGCGGACTTTATCACCTCCATCACTCCACTTAATCAGGAGACGAGCTTCCGGCTCGTCTAATCAGACCAATTAGACTGTGGGGCTCGTTGGTGTGGAGTTCAGGGGAGTGCGGGGCTGGCGGCGGCCCAGCGGAGCTTCTGGAGGACAAACCGCCACTTTAAAGGTACGTTTAATACGTCAGGCCAACTTTATTTATTAGAGAAGGTCGCAAGAGGCAAACAGCAACACAACTGAGGTCCTGTTGACACGTCGTCTTCAAGTGAACATGGAAAACGTTTGTAGCATTTTGGCTTTTCTGAATCGCTGCCAATCTCAGTTGGTGGTTTTATTTTGACAATCACCAGTCACACAGTGTCATGAACCCCAGTCCATATTTTCCTGGACTTGGTACTTTTATTTTGACAGTCACCGTAACAACAGTCCAACTTGGTACTTTTATTTTGAAAGTCACCATAATAACAGTCCGACTTTATGGTTTTATTTTGACAGTCACCTTAATAACAATCCAACTTGGTACTTTTATTTTGAAAGTCACCATAATAACAGTCCGACTTGGCGGTTTTATTTTGACAGTCACCTTAATAACAGTCCAACTTGGTAGTTTTATTTTGACAGTAGCCGTAATAACAGTCCAACTTGGTAGTTTTATTTTGACAGTCACCATAATAACAATCCAACTTGGTAGTTTTATTTTGACAGTCACCGTAATAAAAATCCTTCTTGGTAGTTTTATTTTGTGACAGTCACCATAATAACAATCCAATTTGGTAGTTTTATTTTGTGACAGTTACTGTAATAACAATCCAACTTGGTAATTTTATTTTGACAGTCACCATAATAACAATCCAATTTGGTAGTTTTATTTTGTGACAGTTACTGTAATAACAATCCAACTTGGTAATTTTATTTTGACAGTCACCATAATAACAATCCAACTTGGTGGTCTGTCCGCTAGAATGTCTGTGTTCTCCCAGTGCTGTTAATGCTCATTGTTGTCTGCTACGTGTGTGTGTGTTTCATTACTAAAACTAAGAAGAGCTCCCACTAGTGGCCTGGCAGACTAACTGCATTATTTTCAGTGTTTCTGCAGTTTCTCTGTAACCAGACATCATTTTCTAAACATTGCAGTTAAACACCAAACGTCTGTGAAACAGAAGCAGGATAACGATGTTTAGAATTGAAAAGGAAGCCGCGGCAGCAGGAAGGACAGATCCTCAGACCTCCTTTCTGAGTGTACCGGCACCATGACAGCAGAGGAATCACACCCGGCGGAGCGCCGACTGTCATTTCCACCAGATGAACTGTGTCTTATTACACATGTGAAACACGTCATGTGACGTTCAGCGTCTGAGCTCTGGTCCCGAAGCTCGTCGTACACAGGAAGGACAAGGACGGCGTCTGCAGGCCTGGAGTGCCAGCAGCAGCAGAGCAGCAGCAGAGCAGCAGAGCAGCAGAGCAGCAGCAGAGCAGCAGAGCAGCAGAGCAGCAGCAGAGCAGCAGAGCAGCAGAGCAGCAGAGCAGCAGCAGAGTAGCAGCAGAGCAGCAGAGCAGCAGAGCAGCAGCAGAGCAGCAGAGCAGTAGAGCAGTAGCAGAGCAGCAGCAGAGCAGCAGCAGAGCAGCAGAGCAGTAGAGCAGCAGCAGAGCAGCAGCAGAGCAGCAGAGCAGCAGCAGAGCAGCAGCAGCAGTAGAGCAGCAGCAGCAGCAGTAGCAGAGCAGCAGAGCAGCAGAGCAGCAGCAGAGCAGCAGAGCAGCAGGGCTTCAGGAACGATCAGTCAACGGTTCAGGGAAACGTGTTTCACTCCAGATGAGATGAAGAACTGCAGCTCCACATCGCATTGACCAGGGAGGTTCCGACACCAGTTTATAAACAAAAGCAATGAGCCCATTGAAATCTCAGTGATTGTAAATCACTGCACCGCCAAAATAAGATGATGAGGTGAAGCCTTCACACTGTAAATAACTGGTGATGTAACGGAGTGAACTGGGCCCAACGGCAGGAAGTCCTTACACTCAGCATGTCACTCATGACCCCCACCCCCCACCCCACCCCACATCCACTCCACCACCCCCAAACCCCCACCTCCGCTGGATGGGATGCCATTATTTGTGTTCAGCAGGCTTTACAGTATCTGGGGAGGATTACTGCTGCTCCTCCGCCCCGCGCTGCTCCTTCTTGTTGTTGTTGTCGTCCTCCGCAGTGATGTCGCTGCCTCGGTAAACACCGAGTCCATTCAGGCGGTGGCAGCCAATCAATACCTGTGTGTGTGTGTGTGTGTGTGTGTGTGTGTGTGTGTGTGTGTGTGTGTGTGTGTGTGTGTGTGTGTGTGTGTGTCTGTTGAAGGCAAAACGTGGAAAAACAAGCTGCCTCCCTTTTTCCAGTCTCCACCTCTTTCTCAAGGGCCAGAAAGAGGGGGACAGGGGGGGGGGGGTAATACACCAAACCACCAACAACAGAGAAAACAGAAGAAAAATCCTTTCTCTCCTTTTCCAAGGCTTGATCGCCTCTTCTTCCTCCTTCTCCTCCTCCTCTTCCTCCTCCTCCTCCTCCTCCTCCTCCTCCTCCTCGCCCCCCAAGAGGAGTGTTGCTAAATTGCAGCTGCATACTAACAGCTTCCTCTGAATCAATTACCATTTGGATATAAATGTCAGAGCTTTGGAAAGTGTCACCAGGCAGAGACTGAGCGGAAGGCGGCGCTTTATGAAGGAGGGCAGAGCGGCTCGGGGTTTCCTGAGCACAAGTCAGGGAAAAAAAGAAACATTTCCAATTAAAGTATGATCTTACTCTGGAGTCCAGGAGGCAGGGAGGAGGAGGAAGAAGTCTGAGTCTTCTCCCTGTCCCTCCTGGTCCGTACCGGTCCCTCCTGGTCCATACCGGTCCCTCCTGGTCCATACCAGTCCTGGTCCATACCGGTCCCTCCTGGTCCATACCAGTCCTGGTTTATACCGGTCCCTCCTGGTCCGTACCGGTCCCTCCTGGTCCATTCCGGTCCCTCCTGGTCCATACCGGTCCCTCCTGGTCCATACCAGTCCTGGTTCATACCAGTCCCTCCTGGTCCATACCGGTCCTGGTTCATACCGGTCCCTCCTGGTTCATACCAGTCCTGGTTCATACCAGTCCTGGTCCATACCAGTCCTGGTTCATACCGGTCCCTCCTGGTTCATACCAGTCCTGGTCCTTTACCAGTCCTGGTTCATACTGGTCCCTCCTGGTTCATACCAGTCCTGGTCCATACCAGTCCTGGTTCATACTGGTCCCTCCTGGTTCATACCAGTCCTGGTTCATACCAGTTCCTCCTGGTCCATACCAGTCCCTCCTATGCTGAGTGTCTGGTTACCGGCGTTGAGGAAGTCAGATCTGTGTGAGCGTTTGTGAGCTCGGAGTGTCAAAGAACGGAGACGTCCAGGGAAACGTCTCAGAGAAGCAAACGTTCAGCGTCTCACTGAAAGCAATAAAGCTCCTCATTGAAATGTCAATATAACGTTTACTTTTAATAACCTCGAGGCAATAAGGGCACGGCGCCGATTATGAGGGGAAGAATCTCTTCTGCTGAGTGAGCGGTGAGTGGACAGTCACAGGGAGGAAGAGGAGGAGGAGGAGAAGAGGAGGAGGAGGAAGAGGAGGAGGAAGAAAGGAGAGGAAAGAAAACCAACAAGATTTTGGAGAATGAAGAAAACAAAAATGATTAAAGAAGAAAAACATTCCTTCAGCTAACCTCCAGATTATAGAGCATCTTCCTCCTCTAACGTCAGATTATAGAGCATCTTCCTCCTTTAACATCAGATCATAGAGCATCTTCCTCCTCTAACATCAGATCATAGAGCATCTTCCTCCTCTAACATCAGATTATAGAACATCTTCCTCCTCTAACATCAGATTATAGAGCATCTTCCTCCTCTAACGTCAGATTATAGAGCATCTTCCTCCTTTAACATCAGATTATAGAGCATCTTCCTCCTTTAACATCAGATCATAGAGCATCTTCCTCCTCTAACATCAGATTATAGAACATCTTCCTCCTCTAACATCAGATTATAGAGCATCTTCCTCCTCTAACATCAGATTATAGAGCATCTTCCTCCTTTAACATCAGATCATAGAGCATCTTCCTCCTCTAATTTGTGATCATAGAGCTCCTTCCTCCTCTAACATCAGATTATAGAGCATCTTCCTCCTCTAACATCAGATTATAGGACATCTTCCTCCTCTAGCATCAGATTATAGAGCATCTTCCTCTTCTAACATCTCATTATAGAGCATCTTCCTCCTCTAACACCAGATTATAGAGCATCTTCCTCCTCTAAATAATCTAATACTGTCCAACTCAGTATTCATTACTTGATATTCAGTTATTTACACATGCTGACAGAACCCTGGTTATACTTTAATCTCTTACAATTACAGTACAAAAATAATTTCCAATGATGAGTAGTTTAGATTTTTAGTAACTCGTGAAACTAATTGGACACCTGCTGTGAGGAATTGAAGCAGTGATTCTGTTCAATATCGCCCCTTGAAGGTTTGAGCTCAATGTTGTGATTTACTTCATATAAAAATCCCACAATTCCAACCAGAGCATCAGATTGTGACAGAACTTTCTCCGTCACAACAACACTGAGTTTCTATTGCGTCAGTAAACGGCTGCGATGGAGAAACTGCTGCTGGACTTTAGATTCTGACGATGACTGGGGACTCCACGATACGATAATGAGTACAAGTACTAACCTTCTGCTGCTGGCTGATATCGACCACCAATACCAGTACCTCCACACGCAAACGGTACACTTTGCAGCATACTGCCTTCGCACTCATATTTTCTCACAACATAAATTAAAGTTCGTACTTCTCATTAATATTAACGAATGCACGATGTCAGCGACTTCTTGCTGGGCTTGTATCAGGGACGACGATCTTATCGGACCTGATACCTGATACTGGTGTTGCCGTATCCTTAATATTTGATTTCCTCCTCCTCTGAGAAGCAGCTTTCCTCCCTTCTGGCTGGCTGGCTCTGTACCTCCGGTCCATACCTCGCTTTTATGGGATGTGGAAAGCGCAGAAGAAAGAAGGTAAAACTTTTAATTTCCCTCGACCCTACTTTCCATTCTTTAAGAATTCATTAAGAATTCTTTAAGTTGCGCCTCACCTGGTTGCCCGGCTCCAAATTGGGAGCTTTATTGTGGAATATAATCCCCCTTCTATGCATCATAGAGCGGTGAGGTGTGTCAAATTGAAACAAATTAGGGGATTCTACATGCCCGAGGGTCCCTGGGGAGGGGGAACAACACAGCTCCTTGAACTGGATTGTTATTTATCCATTCTGATGATTGCTCCTTTCTTATTTTTGTCCTCGACGCCGTTACGTGAGGTTCGTTCATCCAAAGAGCTTTTCCTCCCCGATAGGATCGCAGCTCAGGCACTCAATCTGTGACCAACCAGCACTGGGGGAACTTGCTGGAAACTGATGGGAGTTTCAATGAGCTTGTTACTTTTGGAAACCGTTCTAGAGCTGCTGTCTCGCGAGTCCCAAACCAGCTGCCATGCTGCCGGAACATGGTGAGGTGACGGTGGAGGTATTTATTGATATACATCTTGCCTAGTGTGACTTTAGCAGATGAGAGATGAGACACTTTCCAGGTTTTCATCCCAGAGTCTCTCTTTATCGACGCAGAGTCGCTGTGAAACCGTCATCCTGAGCTGAGCTCCTGAAACCCGTCGATGCTGCCTGGCTCATTAACTAAGGCAGCAGAACGGATCCGTGAACGGGGCTCGTGTCAGAGGAGAGCAATTCCCCTCTGCACCGGAACTGGGGCAGACATTTTGGTTGGTGCTCTGAGCTACGCCGAATCAAGACCCATAAAAAAAAAAAAAAAAAAAAAAAAAAAAAATCCCTGATTGAAAAGAGAAAATATAGATGCTAGAGAGACAGAATGTGGGGCGAATGACCGTCATCCTCTTCGGCATGACAATCGTCAGGTGAACCTGAAGACTGTGTTCGCTCTTAGATCCACACTGTTCTGTTTCTGTATCCTCGCTCTCTCTTCTTAATAACACAGAATGACCAGTGGCCCAAATCATCTTCAGGAGGTAGAACCTGGTATGACCTTGATACCGACATTCACAGGAGGCAAACTGGAGGCTAACGAGTTCCTGACACATGATTGACAGTTCACCAATAGCCTGCTAACAGGAGGCTAGCAGGAAGCTAACATAAGCCTGAAAAGGCTACTGAGAAGCTGCTAACAGACCACTAATAAGTTGGGGCCAGAAAACAGGAGACTAAGAGGCAGCTAACGAGAGGCTAACAAGCTGCTAACAAAAGGCGAGAGCGCTAATGACAGGCATCTAACGACACTTCTCCACCACTGACACCGTTGTAGTTCCTCTGCGCAACTCGGTTTCGCTCGTGGTCCATTCCAATCTTCCTCGGTGTGGGCGGAGTCATCACACCTTTTCCCGGTCGTGTCGAAGTCGCCGCCACGATGCAATCTGGATCCTCTGCTACGGAGCGCGCCTGCATTCTGAAGGGCGGAGCTACAACTCTGTTGGATATCAGCTTGACTTATTATTATGACAAGATGTGGATTGTTACGATGCTCCATCCCGCTGAATCCTCTGGTCGACACCAGACAAAGAACGTCCGGCCTTCGGTGTTGCTCCAGGGGGTTCATTTCTGTGTTTCCATCTCTGTTTGGCAGCGTTCTCGTTGTGATTGTGTTTTATAAATGTTGGGTGAACTCTTACGAACGAGCTGCTCTCCATTCTCGTCCAGTGATGTCATGATCAGCGGCCCGCCGTCTGCTTGTGCCACATATCCTGCTCGATTCAGCTAGCTTGGACCCGCGGTCGATCAGAAACGTACCTGGCTTCGGGTGCTAACGTGTGCCGGGAAAACTTAAAAACTGAAGTGAGTCGAGTCAGGCTGAGTCGGTGTGAGAGGAAAAGCCTGAAAACTGGGGCAAGACAGATGTTCAACAGGTGGCTAACAGACTGCTTATAGTCATTATCAGATGGCTAACAAGAAGCTAACCATCAGCAAACTGCCAAAAACAATCAAGAAGCTTTGAACGGGAGGCGAACAAGTTTCTAATAAGAGGAAGAACGTCTGGATGAAGCTTTAAAATGTTCCCCTTCAATTCACACTTAAAAAAAAACCTCTTTAAGACCAATGTCAGAAAAATATATTGCTCCAGATTAAACACCAGGAATATTAATATTATGATCAATGATAGTAACAAAAACTAAATATAGTATATAAATACTCATGGAAAATATCTGTGAAATTGTTGGTGTATTGCATATACTGTGTATATACTTGTTCAGCCATAATATGATGTGTATACATGTGTATTTGTAATACAGTGTGTATACTTGAGTACAGAGTCTGATATGTCGCTACATCTTCTATTTAATTTGTTAAGAGGTTTAGGTGAAGTAAGTCAGCCAAAACCCTTTCGGTCTGTAAAGTTCTCAACCTATGGATGAAAAATAGCTTTTGCTTATTTTGTTGACCACTGACAGAAGAAATAATAATAATAAAAAAAAAAAAAAGTCAACAAGCTCCTATTGACGAGCTAACAGGGGGCTAACATGAAGCTAACAGGTCACTCGTTTTCTAACAGGATGCTAAATCAGGTTAACAAAAGAGGTTAACAGGCTACAAAAGAAGGCTAACCGATGCTAATCAGGCTCCTAGCAGGTGTCTCTCCCGGGAAGACGACAAACGGTTTCCAGGTTACTGATGACGAACTGCTCACGGCGGCTAACTGGCAGCTAGCATGCTTTTGGTAGCTGGTGAACAGCAGCGAAAAGACAACAAAGCAGGTGACCAAGAGACTGCTGACATGATGCTAACAAGGCTAACATGCTCCTATGAGACGGCTAACAAGCTGTTAGCATGCGGCTAGTCTGGTCTCCAGCTCTTCCTGGAGCGTCGCCTCCGGCTGCAGCCTGACGGTTTGGTTCAGGAAGTTTTGGTGGTTTCAGGTTTCAAACCTTCCCACTTCCTCCTGTGATGCGCAGGACTGTCGTACGTCCCGGGGTGATTGGTTTGTGCGTCCGGGTGTGAAGTTCCACCTCAAAGCTGGAGGTCTCACTGCTGTCATTTATTATTTCATTCTTCTGTCGAAGTGAGCGCTCATTATTCTTCAGCCAACGCCGACCCTGTCGTTACCTGTCAGCGCTTTTCGCTGAGACCAGCTTTGCACACTTGAAGCTGTTTAACACTAATAGACAATCCCTCTTGCTCCTGCGCTCGACGCGCCGTCCCGCGTGCCACTTTGACTGACAGAGGAGCGCCGGGCCAATTTGCAAACGCCGTCTACCAGAGCATCCGAGGCAGAAAGACATTCATCAAAGGCGCCGTGGCCCTTTTTCTTGTCTTGTTGTCATATTATCTGTACTGTGCTGTCAGGGGCTGTGCCGAGTTAATCACGCTTTATTTCAGTCGGTCTGTCTGAGTCGATCACTTGAATGTGGACGACGATTAAAGTCCACTTCCTTTACTCCTATAGATGGTTGGAAGTTATCGGCTTGAGCTGAAACGCTCTGTTATGGATTCATTGAACGTGTTTGCTGGACGAGGAGGAGCTTCACTGGCGTTGAACTCGTTTCTCCAGACGGCGACATGAAAGTAACGTCAGCATGTCCACAGTAGCAACGTTTAGCATTAGCAGCCGGGAGGTTCGTTTCTCTTGGGAGTTAATCTCAACACGTTTCTTCTGTCTCTTCTCTCCATTAGGTAATGAGAAAAGTTATGACATAACAACTAAGACAAAACAATGTGCTCTTTGCTATATAGCCAGGGAGCCAAACATCTGGCCCGTGGGCAAGAACCGGTCCATAAGAGGCTCTAATGCAGCTGAACCACCGAGCAAAGTGTCAAAATTTCAAAGAAGACATCGATTTCTTTGAAACAAATTTAGCATTTAGCATTATCCCCAAAGCCATGCTGTCAGGGGGCATTTTTAGAAACATACCATGAGCAGCAGCTCAAGCAGAAGGTTTTATTTTGCATCATTTGAATCAGCTTCACGATGAGTCTGTAGGAACTTCCCGCAGTAATTGTTTGGTTTTGTGAAAATACACACATTTTCATCATGTCTACTCTGCGCCACAACAAAGAGAAACATAATCGTTTAAACTTCAGGTTATCATGGCAACTTTTTACTGGTCTGGCTGACTCAGGATGACACTGGACTATGTGGCCCCTGAACTAAAACCTGTTTGACACTTCTAATTTAGAGCATCTTCCTCGGTGAAATCTCGTGGTCACAGATGGTATGTGCCATATATTTTGGTATAAAAGTCATATAAGTGTGATTTAAAGTCCAATAATAGTTTCTTTGTCCCGTTAGGATCATTTTTTATGCCGGTGAAGTCGTGTTGAGGTTACATGAAGGTGGTGTCGATTCATCAACATGCCGCCGCTGCATAAATAGACAATAGCAGGGATATACTGATAGAAGTATCGGGTCTGATACTAGTACTTGTAAAAGCTCCCTGATACAACCCAGCTAGTACTATGTGACATCATTCATCAGCAGCAGGTGGACAAGAGAGAACGAGAGGCATCCTCATATGGAGATTCTTTAATATTAATGACAAAAGTGAAATTGTGTTCTAACAAAATATGAAGAAGAGGAGAAAGATAGTTCAGCCAACACCAGCAACTTCATCACCAGCAACTTCATCACCAGCAGCATTTACCTGATGTTGCTCAGTGGATCCAGTAGCTGTTCTCCATGCTAAATGCTACATGCTAAATGCTACATGCTAAATGCTACATGCTACATGCTACATGCTAAATGCTACATGCTACATGCTACATGCTGAAGGATTTCGGTGCAAGACAATGGACAAAGTAGCTAAAGGTTAGTACTTGTACATTAAAAACGTGGTATCAGCGCATCCCAATAAAATACCACATAGCATTCAACGTCTGTCACAAACACCAAATTCTTCATTGTCCTCTGAATGACAACGTGTAAGATTTACGCAGCTGGCCCTTTAAATGTTGATCTTTCTAAGTCCCGAGTCCTCAGTGAAGTTGTCGCAGTATTGTCGGCAGATATTTGATGGACTGGAAACACCTCCGAGATCGCGAGGGTTCCTAAAATTTGTTTATGGCGAGGTGCTCCTCGATACTAAGGAGCCACAAAGCTTATCAGCCTCGTAACGCCGGCGTATTAAAAGTAGCAGGGGAGCCCAATAAATAAGATCCTCGGGCTCCGAGGAGGGGGCGTGGAGCCCCTCTGCCGGAGGAGTAATAACGGCAGACCTTCGTCAAACAGCAGTCGCCTCGGTCACATAGAGAGAACAAATAAATCCCGGCGTTGGTCGGCGCGGCAGATGGATGAGCGCTGACACGCGGGACGAAGACACGCCGAACGAGGACGGGGGACTTTTGGACAATGACAGCAAAGTGTTGTGAAAGTCATTGTGACACGGCTTCCTCTTCCTGTCAAATCACCTGTCGGTGTGTTTTAATGTGGTCATTTTCACCATCTGGCGCAGCAGGTTTCACCAGATTAAAAAGCATTCCTGAATGCCATTAAAAGTTGGAAAGACTATTCTCTGTTAACACGCCTAGCCATCTCCCGCCGCCGGGATTTCTCCTTGACGTGTCTTTGTTGCATTAGCCGGCGCTTTGAATTCCGCGCGTCGTAATTACCTGCTTCAAAGACGAGCATCGGAATGATCGTCTGGAGGAAATCTTCCTCTGACGGTCCCGTGCATGTTAAACTGCACCAAGTTTACTTTTTCCCTTCGATGTTTGAACACTGAAAAGTCATGAAAGTGCAAATTGATCGATTCAATTTGCACTTTTTGTGATTTGAGAGAAGTTTGAGGTTAGATAGAAGTGACTTTTTGTTTCACAGTGTGAAATGTCAAATTCCTTCATTTGAGCTTTCAGCACTGTGAAGGTCAGTTTAATGATGCATTCACTTATTAAGTTCTTCTGAAGTTACAGGAGTTAGAGGAGGAAGATGCTCTATAATCTGATGTTAGAGGAGGAAGATGCTCTATAACCTGATGTTAGAGGAGGAAGATGCTCTATAATCTGATGTTAGAGGAAGAAGATGCTCTATAATCTAATGTTAGAGGAGGAATGTGCTCTATAACCTGATGTTAGAGGAGGAAGATGTTCTATAATCTGATGTTAGAGGAGGAAGATGCTCTATGATCACATGTTAGAGGAGGAAGATGCTCTATAATCTGGATGTTAGAGGAGGAAGATGCTCTATGATCACATGTTAGAGGAGGAAGATGCTCTATAATCTGGATGTTAGAGGGGGAAGATGCTCTATAATCTGGATGTTAGAGGGGGAAGGTGCTCTATGATCACATGTTAGAGGAGGAAGATGCTCTATGATCACATGTTAGAGGAGGAAGATGCTCTATAATCTGGATGTTAGAGGGGGAAGGTGCTCTATAATCTGGGTGTTGGTGTTAATTTGGTTTTGCGTATCCCGGACACCTTTGTTAAAAACCAACTGCATGCAGCACTTTGCCATCTTTAAATTTTACTGTTTGACAAACAAACAAACAAACAAACAAACATCTGAGCAAAGATGTTTAAGTTGTGGACTTTGGCTGAAAACCTCCTGCCCCCTGAAGCAGCGCTGCTTCTTGTCATGATGTCTCCACCCACTGGGACACGCAGGTTCATTTCAACATCCACCGCTTGTGTTTGAGACCGAGTCGCTCTTTTCTCCGAGATTCATTGGAGTCAAGGTGAATCCATGTTTCTGGAGCAGTTTGAACAACCTGCTGGTTTCCCCTGACGTCACTGACGGCTGCTCAGCCGTGCTCCGGTGAAATAGTGGTTTGTAATCCCATGTCACAGCTGGAAGAGCCCCTGTTTGAGTCCAGAGTCCAGATGTTCTCCATGGAAACCCGCTTGTTGTGTTTGTTGGTGACCTGCCTTCATCAGTTTTACATCATGGTGGAAAACTCGGACATAATTAGATATTAGAAAAATCAGGATTGTGAAAGTAACCTGTGTATTTCTGTGTGTATTTCTGAGTGTTTTTCTCTGTGTATTTCTGTGTGGTTTTTTTTCTGTGGATTTCTGAGTGCTTTGCATATTTTCTTTACATGCATTTTCACCATTTTAATAGAAGTCCAATGCGGCTTTTCCCTTTCCTTTTCCACTTAGATGCTGTTTTTCCGGAGTAAATCATGTTTTCACACACACACACACACACACACACACACACACACACACACACACACACACACACACGCACACACGCACGCACGCACGCACGCACGCACGCACGCACGCACGCACGCACGCACGCACACACACACACACACACACACACACACACACACACACACACACACACACACACACACACACACACACACACACACACACACACACACACACAGCGCAGCGCAGCGCAGCGAGCGCAACCATGCGTAAACGTACACCAGCAGCAGCGCCTCGCCTCCCGCAGACAACTTTTAATACGCCGTTATCTTTCGGTGTTTTATTTTCTCTCCCTTCCACCCAACGAGTTATCGAGTGAAGCCGGGAGGAAGAGGAAGAGGGGGATGAAGGAGGGAGGGAGAGAAAGAGAAACAAAGAAGGAGGGAGAGAATTATCTGAGGTACCTGAATCGGTGACGTGGTTGGATGGGTGGAGAGAGAGAGAGAGAGAGAGAGAGAGAGAGAGAGAGAGAGAGAGAGAGAGAGAGAGAGAGAGAGAGAGAGGGGTGGGTGGAGGCGGGCCGGAGAGGAGAGAGAGGTCTCGGCTCTTGTCTTGACGCCGCTCTTTGATTCAGTTTCAGTGGCTGAGACGTCGGTGCTCCCGGCCACTGTTTCACCCGGTAAGTCCTCTCCTTCCTTCCTTCTACTTCTTCTTCTCCACACATACTTCATCCACCCAGACGGTTCTTCATCCATCCCTCCTCAGAAACCACATTCAGTAAGCTCAACTTCACGCGTAAAAAGTCAGACGCAAGTAACTTTTACACATAAAATCAAGACAAAACGAGGCGCGGAAGAAAAGCTCCGTGTCGGTCTATCCTCTCTCCTCTGCAGCCAAGACAATAATGAGGTTTGTTTTTAATCTGAACTTGTGAAACTGTGCTTTTGACTGTTTTGAGAGAGAAAACGGTGTCCTTCGCTCCGTGGACGTCGACCCGGGCGCTGTCCGTGGTGCTGAAACTGTTAACGCGCTCGTTTTCCCGCAGATTCGCCCTGCGTCGCGGATACTTTATCTGATGTAACGTGAGATCTGACCCTCTTTCCTTCATACAGGAAACCGGAGGTCGTCGGCTCATGGTAGAGAGAAGACACCAGGAGGACATCGTGTCCCGAACCCCTCGTTCGGCCAGAGCCAACTTTTTGGGGGGCGAGAAGACAGACTTCGTTTGGCCCGAAGATGCAGTTGGTGTCCGAGGAGCGCACGAGCTGCCAGTCAGAGTCCGTCAGTGAGAGCTCGGCACAGACCGGAGGACCTGCCACGGAGAAACCCGCAAGAAGCTCCACTCGGTAAGAAGTGGGGAAGAGAGAGAGAGAGAGAGAGAGAGAGAGAGAGAGGGAGAGAGAGAGAGAGAGAGAGAGAGAGAGAGAGAGAGAGAGGAAGAGAGTGGAGGCCGGCAGACAAACCACCAGCGCGTCCTCAAATGATGGGGATACAGTACCTCCTGCTTCTCCTGATCTACCTCGACCCGCCGAATGTCCTGTGCGCCTCGACCAACAGCAGCAGAAAGAGCAAAGCCTCCCCGAGGAAGAACCCCAAGCTGAAGGAGGTGACCGGCAGCACCGCAGCGCCCGCAGCCCCGGGGATGATCACGCAGGTCCAGGCTCCCGGCGTCCAGCACGACACCTGCATGGGCTACTACGACGTGAGCGGCCAGTACGACAAGGAGTTCGCGTGCAACAACACGGACCACCGCTTCTGCTGCGGCAGCTGCTTCCTGCGCTTCTGCTGCGCGGACCGCGCGAAGCGGCTGGAGCAGAAGGGCTGCACCAACTACAACACCCCGGACTGGATCAAGACCCAGCCGCCCTCCCCGGCGCCCACCGGGGACACGTACGACCCGGAGCTGGACCAGACCAACACCACCGTGTACATCACGTGCGGGGTCATCGCGCTCATCATCGCCATTGGGATTTCCGCGAAAGTTGCCTACGACAAAGCCACCAAGCCCCCTCAGGAAATGAACGTGCACAGGTAAGACAACCGGGGGAAACTTTCGTTCCGTGTGGAGATTCCGTTGCCTGGTTGGCAGGGGCGTTTATCAGAGGTGGGGGGGGGGGGGGGGGGTTCACAAAAAAAGCCCTAATAATTTACCAGATGAGGAATGAATGACTTTAACCCAAAGTTATTGAAAATGTTCCCATTTGGGCCAATAACATGCCATTTGCAAGGCTTTGAAGCAGTGAGCTGCGGACAAGGGCATTAATCAGAGGTGAGGGAAAGGTACCCCCCCCCCCCCCCTCCCATTGGAAATACCGTCCCCATAATCTGAAGAGAACCAATGACTTTTATTCACATGTACAGTATTTAAAATATCAGCGTTCGTGCCAACAATACATCATAAAGTGACCGTATTGACAATGTGACCTACTGCTGTAACGCCCCCCCCCCCCCCCCCCCCCCCCCCCCCACAACCCCACCTTCACCCCCCATAAGATAATTACAGTTCATTCCCGCTTCACTAAACATTGAATGTCCAACTTTGGCTGTCTTGTTTGGACGGTGCTTTAGACAAGAATGTGTTTATGATTCTGAGCTGTGTCCCACTGGGACCTTCAGTTTCCCTTCTTTAACATTTTATTCAGATTTTTGTTGACGAAAAAATCTGTAAAATGGACAAAGAAACCAAACACAGCGGGACTGGATGAAGCGGCTGAGTGTCGGGGGACACATTTCTACATCCTCAGAGGACAGTCTCAGGGTTGGGTCACAGAAGGAGCTGGTTTTAGTTTAGATTTTTATTCGTCCTACAATGGGGTTTTTTTCTCACTTGGGAAGTAGAATTAGCTTTAAATGAGCTTTTCTCAATAGTATTCATTCAGTTATGTCTTTTTATTAAGGAGTGGGGTGGGGTGCTGGGGTCCGGACCCCAAAACCTGCTTTAGTGATTTCCTCCCCCGTCCGTTTATTTCATTCCAATACATATGTTTGTGTATATATTTGAAGCGAGTGTCTTTCGTTGGCATAACCATATGATTTAACGGAGGCACCGTCAGGATCTGTTGAAGAGACTCTAGGTTTCTGCATTCAAGGTCTCAACCTCACGGTTAGTTTGACTTTGTCTTTGTAATTTCATCCTGTGAAAACCAGCTCCAGACCTCCTGATCTTGCAACACAGGCCATTGTATTTCCCTTTCAAAAAAAAAAAAAAAACCCCTGTCAAGACGGCTGCTTTTCCAGGAAAAAAAGCTCCAGTTGTGAGCAGAATCCCGGCGGGAACGCGGCTGGTATTTCATGTCCACTGAAGCTCGGGGATGAGCGGATAAAGCAAATGCCACCAGAAAGCCATTATGAGTGGTCATGTTCCGCCCAATGGGAGGGAGTGGTCTTCTCCGCCAAGACTCAGCCTCTGGCGGGGGGTGGGGGGGTGGGGGGGGGGGGGTGCAGAACCACTCGATCAACGAAGAACATAAGAACACTTCCTGTGGTCATTTTCAGTCATTTTCTGTCAGCACGTGCACTAATCTCTGCCTGCTGATGTCAGAAGCATCCTGAGGCTGCCTGCTCCTCCTCTTCATCATCATCATCATCATCATCATCATCATCATCATCATCGTCATCCCAGTTCAGTTGCCACAACGTCCAGTTTCACCATTTAAAGGACAAAATGACCACATTTGGATTTCTATAGTTTTTCTTCTAATCTAACCATGGTGAGGAGATGAAAATACTCCACTATAGACACAATTACCTGTTATTTCGTTTTAATTTGCGTTTCCCATGAATGCCAGAATGATCATTTACCTTAAATCAATGTAAAAACTAGAAATGTGTGCAGAAAACTATGCGATGGACCGAATATATCTTTAAAGACGTCAGATTGGAACAGTGGATCAATATGTGTAAGACTGCGATGTCAACATCATGCTCTGCGGACTGGCGTGAATTTTGCTGGAAAAACCTGGTCCGTTCTTTTCATCACTCCAAAACTGAAATCTTATCAAACAACATCTACCCAACTATGTTGGAGGTCCTGTGGTGGTTCTGAGGGACACCACGATCATATCTTTTGGAACTGTCCTAAAACTAAAACATATTGGGGAAATATTTGGAAAATCATACAAGAAATTCTCCGTCTCCAGATCCCATTCACTTGTATGACACTCTATTTAGGCGATATACCAGAAACAATTACGGGAACTGATAGATATCTGTTGAATATTTTTGCCGCAGCAGCGAAAAAAGCCATCACTGGAAAATGGTTACAAGTCGACCCTCCCACACTGGATAATTGGCTTGAAATCATTAAGGACATACACGAGATGGAAAGATTGACTTTTGTTTTAAGATTGCAGACGGATATTTACTCTTCAAAATGGACAAAATGGACAGTGTATCCGAATAAATAATCGCTATCATGTATATATAACTGATGTATGCTGGCACCTCATTACCCATTTACTTTCCATAGTGGTTTATTACAACAGATACAAGATTTTTGTTACATGAATGCTGCTTAATATTGATCAATGTTTTTTATGCCTGACAACTCTGCCTTATGTGGAAAACTGTTCAATAAAAATTGAGTATAAAAAAAAAAAAAGACGTCAGATTGGATGTACCTTTTATGTAAATTATGTGTTGTGTTTGTTAGAGAGTCAATTCAATCATTTATATAATGTATAGGCCCTTTAACAAAGAATAAGACCGTCGACTGACTTTTTAAACTATAAATGGTTGAGGTGTTATTATGTAGTTAGAAGTAAACTGACTCTAAAGTCTTTTAGAAGTATGGAAATATTCTCCAGCATCAGGTTAAGATTTTAGGATACATTAAACCACATTACACCACAGGGCCGCCACAGGGCCACCACAGGGCCACCGCAAGGTCCAAACACAGGGCCACCACAGGGCCACCACAGGGCCACCACAGGGCCACCACAGGGCAACCACAGGGCAACCACAGGGCCAAAGACAGGACCACCACAGGGTCACCACAGGGCCACCACAGGGCCACCACAGGGCCAAACACAGAGCCACCACAGGGCCACCACAGGGCAACCACAGGGCCAAAGACAGGGCCACCACAGGGCCAAACACAGGGCCACCACAGGGCCACCACAGGGCCACCACAAGGTCCAAACACAAGGCCACCACAGGGCCACCACTGGACCACCACAGGACCAAAGACAGGGCCACCACAGGGCCACCACAGGGCCACCACAGGGCCACCACTGGACCACCACAGGGCCAAACACGGGGCCACCACAGGGCCACCACAGGGCCACCACAGGGCCACCACAGGGCCACCACTGGACCACCACAGGGCCACCACAGGGCAACCACAGGGCCACCACTGGACCACCACAGGGCCAAACACGGGGCCACCACAGGGCCACCACAGGGCCACCACAGGGCCACCACAGGGCCACCACTGGACCACCACAGGGCCAAACACGGGGCCACCACAGGGCCACCACAGGGCCACCACAGGGCCACCACAGGGCCACCACTGGACCACCACAGGGCCAAACACGGGGCCACCACAGGGCCACCACAGGGCCACCACAGGGCCACCACAGGGCCACCACTGGACCACCACAGGGCCAAACACGGGGCCACCACAGGGCCACCACAGGGCCACCACTGGACCACCACAGGGCCACCACAGGGCCACCACAGGGCCAAAGACAGGGCCACCACAGGGCCACCACAGTGTTTATGTTCTCCATTTGCACCACTGCTTTACGCCAGCTGCTCCGTCTCACTGAAACCAGAGTGTAAATGTATAAGAACAATCCATGAGTGGGAACTGTTCTCAGGTCTGTTCTCCGCCCACTGCTGAAGACAAACATCTCGTCCCTCAGTCGTCCTGCTCATTCATGAGTCCACCGTGTCCAGAGCAGAGCCTCCAGACCATTTCGTGGTTGACGATGATGGAACGGTTATGGCTTCACTGCCTGCTGCTGTGGAAATGTCAGCAGAGATTATTCAACATGGCGACGCCGCCGTCCCCACAGAAAACATCCAGACTGACTCTGTACAACTTCCTGGAAGATGCTCAATAATCTGATGTTAGAGGAGGAAGATGGTCTCCATGGCAACTGACGCTGATCTCCTTTGATCTCCTCCATGAGGAGCCTCTCATTCACTTTGTATGGGACAGTTTTTCACAGTTTTTTGAAAAAATAATTTATTCAGAAACAGTTAAACGTTAACGTCCCAACATCTAACGGTCGTTTCTTGGATGATGACAAGTCATCCCTGAAAATGTCACGGAATTCGAGAGAAGTTTTTTTTGCCAAAAGTTTGTGAAATACAAACAATGTAATATATAAACAAATACACGCAGAAGAAAACATAACCTTCTCGTCCAACTTTCCTTGGCGAAGGTAAAATGTGAGAACAAATCTCATGCTGGATGAGCTCCGAGGAATGGGCTCAGTATTGCCGGCGTTAATTCCCGGCGCCGGTCTGAAGCGGTGCGGTCCGAGGAGGAGGGTGAGCAGACCTTTGCCGCTCCGCCTCTGACCTTCAGCAGAGCAGCAGAGCTGCAGCAGCAGTCGCTCCTGCAGCTCCATCGATCGCCGTGCGCTCGGCAAACCCAGACGCAATTTACGGCGGAGCAGTCCACGCTTCTGCAATCCCGCCAACGAGCAAGGCTGCGGCGCTCCGGGCTGCTCGCTTTGACCGGCGGTGACGGGAGAGCTCGAGTCTTCCAGGACGATGTTGCACAAAGTTCAGAACGTTTGATTGATTCTCCCTCTTTTTATTGGCAGTCAGATCCAGATCAAAGTGATCCCTCCGCTGCACATCTTCAAAAACTAGTTTGTTCAGCAGTTCTACGCTGGTTCCTCTCAGACTGAATAGTGAATCTGATCAGGTCGTTTTGGTGATACTGACCGGAGACTAAGTGGACAAACTGACTAAATGCTTCCACCCACAAATGTTCGACACAGTTCTGGTAGGAAATGTGAATCTTTAGGCGAGAAATGGTTGTTTTTTATCGGTTTACTGGCCAGAATGCAGTGCTTTCTTTAGTGTTTGGATTCACAGGATGTTTTATGTGACATGATATTATTTATTTGTCTTTGTTGGTGATTTGCTAAAATAACGGTGTCTAATGTCAGTGTTTTTGAAGAAAAATAAATACATTTTGGGAACTTTTGAACTATTTGTCAAACTGGGAAACATAATGGATAGTTTATTTTTTTAATCAGTATTTATAGTAAAGAGACGACTGAACAGAAAACCTTTCTATAAAACACAATAGTCTGTCAGAAGAGTCCTCATTTATTTATTTACTTACTCACTCATTCATTCATTCATTCATTCATTCATTAATCCATTCATTCATTCATTCATTCATTCATTTTATGTATTTCTTTATTCACTCACTCACTCATTTATTTATTCATTCATTCATTCATTTTATTTATTTATTTATTCACTCATTTATTTACTTGCTTATTCATTTATTTATTTATTTATTAATTTGTTCACTCACTTACTCACTCACCCACTTATTGATGTATTCATTTATTCATTCAATTATCTATTTAGTTTATTTATGATTTAATATTTAGAAATTATTTATGTATTCATTCATTCATTCATTCTTTTATTCATTCATTAATGAATTTATTTATTCATTCACTCATTTATTTATTTATTTATTTATTTATTTATTTATTTATGCATTCATTCATTCATTCATTCATTCATTCATTCATTCATTCATTCATTCATTCATTCATTTATTCTTTCATTCATTCATTCATTCATTCATTTATTTATTTATTTATTTATTCACTCACTCACCCACTCACTCACTCACTCATGTATTTATTGATGTATTTATTCGTTCATTTATGTATTCATGGTGTTCCTGGAGGATGGGTTGTTGGCCCACTGTTCTTCTGAATCAGGTAAATGAACACATCAGCTTCTGCATGAATCCAGATTGAGCGGTTCCTCTTGATCAACACATTCAATTCACCCCCGTTGGAGATCCAGGATCTGTAAAATACAATTCTTTGTTTTCAACATTTCTTCGTCTTGCTGTCACTTCTGGATCAAAGAAATCGTTGAGCAACACAAACTGTATTCAGAGATCTTTTGCATTTCCTGTCACTCTCAGTTATTCTGATGACTATTTCACTAAAGCACTTTTAGTTTCCGTATAAGTCCACATAAACCAAAACCTACTGTTGACTGACACCCCCCCCCCCCCCCCTCCCCCGTCACCCTTCTCAATCTTTTTCTCATTAAGACATATGTTTTTAAATTGGGCCTCCTCCTGCTGCAAATCATGTGGGACGACGCAGAATCAGGTCGCCTCGGTCTGCGAAGGAGAAGCTGAAGCTGCTCCTGGAAGGGAACCTATTAATACACCGTAGATCTCCCAAAGTCACACGCTGTGGAAAAAGTGGACTTTGCGCTTGCTTCAGGTTGACATTGACACAGTTGAACGGCTTCCTTTAAGAACACGCCTCTGTCGTCTCCTGAGTCGATGATTGAATTCAACCAGTTGGAGAAATGTGAATTCCATTGGTTAAATGAGCGCGTGTCCATTGTGAGGACGAGCCTCCCCTCTGACTGTGGCTGTGGTTTGGATTTCCTCTCCGCTTCGGTCCAAACTGGAGCCGCAGCCAAAGGAAAGACGCAGTAGAAGCTGCTTGCTAATTGAAAAAAACAACAAAACAAAAGCCAGCTCAGTGCGTCTGTGTCGTTTCTCTCCAGAGCCCTGGCGGACATTCTGAGGCAACAAGGACCAGTTCCCATCTCCCAGTACGAACATGAAAACATGGCCGCCATCGACGGGTCGCCCAAAGACGAGACGCCGGTCAGAACCTCCAAGAACCACTACACGCCGGTTCACAGCAAGGCTTCCAACCACGGTACGTCACACACCTCTGCTGCGCCGCACTTTGATGTCCTAGGAGCTGCATTCAGAATCTGCTGTGTCTGTGTGAGCTGGACTGGCTCCGCCCACACATGACCATCTATGGGAAGAGGAGGAAGTACTTCCTCTCGTGGTGCCATGTGCCAGAGCAGAGCTGCCTGATTGTGGGAGGAGTCAAAGGGGGAGGAGCCTACCTTGATTGTGATTGGCTGAACCCCCGATGACACTATATAGGGTTTGATTTCTGATTGGCGGTTGGAGCAACACACTTTTTAAAACCTGGAACAAGCCAGGAGAGAGAGAGAGGACACTCTTTCTTCTTCTGGGGCGTCGGTCCAGGTGTGGAGACGAGTAGAACTGCTGGAGAACCTTGAGGGAGTAGATTTTTACACAACATGACCTCATCAAGTGAACTCTTTATTGTATTTTTGTTTCAGAAAAGATTTGCGTTTACAAAGCAACATTTTGAAATCAATGTCTGTTTCGAGAAAACACTGAAACTGATGTAGTTTCCATGTCGGACCACTAGTGGGTGCTGTTGTTGAACACACACACACACACACACACACACACACACACACACACACACACACACACACACACACACACACACACACACACACACACACACACACACACACACACACACACACACACACACACACAGCAGAGAACTTCTAAACATGAACAATGAGAGAACATTCTCATTGACAGACCATCAAGTTGGAGTGTTATTACAGTGACTTTCAAAATAAAACCACCAAATTGGATTGTTATTACAGTGACTGTCAAAATAAAACTACCGATTTTGATTGTTATTACGGTGACTGTTAAAATAAAAGTACCAAGTCCAGGAGAATTAGAGCTGGGAGTCCTGACATCACTTTGCTCTGACTGGCTCTACTGAGCATGTGCAGAACTACTAGTTCCTGGTGAGCATGCATAGTGGCAGCGCCTCAGAAAGTTTTGCCCCCCTGTTTCCACGGAGACAGTCGAGTTTTTAATTTTCTCCCAATCCCCAAAACAACAAAGCCTTACATTTCCACTCGAAATTGTGTAGCTCCTGCCACGTTCTGATTACGGCAGCTGAAGCTTTACGAGCTGCTCCTTAATCCGGCA
Source organism: Blennius ocellaris (assembly GCF_963422515.1). Classification (NCBI taxonomy): domain Eukaryota; kingdom Metazoa; phylum Chordata; class Actinopteri; order Blenniiformes; family Blenniidae; genus Blennius; species Blennius ocellaris. The sequence continues at coordinate 20,988,479 of NC_137665.1, read as the reverse complement.
CATCTTTTTGATTGACGTCCCCGGAAACCGACGGTTGTTCCCCCGGTCTCCCTCCACAGGAAGTGTGCGGCAAATTAAGTGCGACGCCCCGTCCGAGGCCCCGTCTCCCCCACGCTGCCGTCCCTTAAGCCTACTCAGCACCGGCTGTAAAATTGAGATGCGAGTTATTATCGTGCGCGGGCGGCGCACGCTTTTTGTCCAGAGATAATTGTGGCGTTCCGGGCGGCTCCTCATGCTCGGTCTCCAGCTCCCTGCTCTGAGATCAGCTGGCTCGCTAAGTGGCCTGCTAGGGTGTCCCACATTCTGCAGGGCAAGGTCTCACTCTGGTTTTCACCCTGCGTGTCCTCCACCAGGACCGGCTGGGACGGCAGCACCGCTCTGCTCTGACTTCACCTGACTGGGGCTGATCCACCGTAGACTGGATATGTGATGGGAGTGGATTTGTGGCGTTGTCCAGGGAAATGGGTTTCACCCAAAGAGGAAATGTGTTGATCGGACGGCGTTTTAATGGTGTTATTTGAACAGACGATCCGCTACCGCTGCTGACGTGTGACGTGCTCACAGTGAAACGACGGCGTTCCACCAGGAGCCCTTCTCAGCCCACTAATAGAACCCTTTAAGTCCTTTTACTCAAATTCTACATATCGTTTCCTGGACGCACATGAACAACAGCCACATTAGACTTTGGTTGCCATGGTGACCAGAGAAATCATAAAGAATTTTCTTATTTTTTATTCGATTTGAAACCGGAATTTTGGAATCATTTTGCTCGAATGTCTCAATTGATGAGAAGTCAGGAAAGTTTAGATGCAACTGAGTCGTCTGATGTAACTTCTAACATCAGATTATAGAGCATCTTCCTCCTCTAACATCAGATTATAGAACATCTTCCTCCTCTAATATCAGATTATAGATCATCTTCCTCCTCTAACATCAGATTATAGAGCATCTTCTTCCTCTAACATCAGATTATAGAGCATCTTCCTCCACTAACATCAGATTATAGAGCATCTCCCTCCTCTAACATCAGATTATAGAGCATCTCCCTCCTCTAACATCAGATTATAGAGCATCTTCCTCCTCTAACATCAGATTATAGAGCATCTTCCTCCCCTAACATCAAATTATAGAGCACCTTCCTCCTCTAATATCAGATTATAGAGCACCTTCCTCCTCTAACATCGGATCATAGAACATCTTCCTCCTCTAACATAAGATTATAGAGCATCTTCCTCCTCTAACATCAGATTATAGAACATCTCCCTCCTCTAACATCAGATTATAGAGCACATTCTTCCTCTAACATCAGATTATAGAGCATCTTCCTCCTCGAACACCAGATTATAGAGCATCTTCCTCCTCTAACATCAGACTATAGAACATCTCCCTCCTCTAACATCAGATTATAGAGCACATTCCTCCTCCAACATCAGATTATAGAGCATCTTCCTCCTCGAACACCAGATTATAGAGCATCTTCCTCCTCTAACATCAGATTATAGAGCATCTTCCTCCTCTGACATCAGACTATAGAGCATCTTCCTCCTCTAATATCACATTATAGAGCATCTTCCGCCACTAACATCAGATTATAGAGCACCTTCCTCCTCTAATATCAGATTATAGAGCATCTTCCTCCTCTAATATCAGATTATAGAGCATCTTCCTCCTCTAATATCAGCTTATAGAGTATCTTCCTCGTCTAGCATCAGATTATAGAGCATCAGCATCAGTAGAGGAGGAGGAGGAGGAAGAGCAAGAAGAAGAGGATATCTAAACAACAGATCATATTTCAAGTAATTCATTTTGTCATTAAGTCAGTCCAGGTGAGTCTAGGTGAGTCCAGGTGAGTCCAGGTGAGTCCAGGTGAGTCCAGGTGAGTCCAGGTCAGTCCAGGTGAGTGCAGGTCAGTCCAGGTCAGTCCAGGTCAGTTCCAGCAGGTTTGATGACATAAGGACAGAATAAACAAGATGCAGGTTAAACAATGACGGTTTGTCTCGACGACCCTTCATCTACTTTTCTGCAGCGACACGAAGTGAAGAATCTTCACTCTGTCTTGATCACTGACATGGTGATGGAGGATTACAAACCCCGGATCATGTTTGTGCTGCTGGTTCTGGATCTGGCCCTGGCCCTGGCCCTGGTTCTGGCTCCGACTCTGACTCTGACTCTGACTCTGACTCTGACTCTGACTCTGACCGTGGCTTTGACTCTGACTCTGACTCTGACTCTGACTCTGACTCTGACTCTGACTCTGGTTCTGGTTCTGGTTCTGGTTCTGGTTCTGGTTCTGGTTCTGGATCTGGCTCTGGCTCTGGCTCTGGCTCTGGCTCTGGTTCTGACTCTGACTCTGACTCTGACTCTGGTTCTGGTTCTGGTTCTGGTTCTGGTTCTGGTTCTGACTCTGGCTCTGACTCTGGTTCTTACTCTGACTCTGGTTCTGGTTCTGATTCTGGTTCTGGCTCCGACTCTGACTCTGACTCTGACTCTGACTCTGACTCTGACCGTGGCTTTGACTCTGACTCTGACTCTGACTCTGGTTCTGGTTCTGGTTCTGGTTCTGGATCTGGCTCTGGCTCTGGCTCTGGCTCTGGCTCTGGTTCTGACTCTGGTTCTGGTTCTGGTTCTGGTTCTGGTTCTGGTTCTGGTTCTGGTTCTGACTCTGACTCTGACTGACTCTGACTCTGACTCTGACTCTGACTCTGACTCTGGTTCTGGTTCTGGTTCTGGCTCTGGCTCTGGTTCTTACTCTGGTTCTGACTCTGACTCTGACTCTGACTCTGACTCTGACTCTGGTTCTGACTCGGACTCTGACTCTGGTTCTGACTCTGGTTCTGGTTCTGGATCTGGCTCTGGCTCTGGCTCTGGCTCTGGTTCTGACTCTGGCTCTGGCTCTGGCTCTGGCTCTGGTTCTGGTTCTGGTTCTGGTTCTGGCTCTGGTTGGGTGTGTGAACGTAGCGGTAGACGAGGGCGGAGCTTGTCCAGAGCTGAAGCAGCTCAGAGGAGACGTGAGTCACTTCTGACACTTTGATGACGACAGTGAAGAGAATTAGTTTTCTGTTGTGCAGCGAAGCAGCCGGAGCTCAGAACATTGATAATGCAGGATCTGACTGGAGCTGCTGCTGCGCCTCACAGTCCACTAACTGCATTTTCACGCCAAGTCGTCTGTTCTGGGTGGAAAAACAACTCAGAACAACAGTTTGATTCCTTCCAGTCCTGTTTTCTCTGAGGCGTTGTTCCTCGACGACACGATTCAGTCGGAGGTTTATTTGGATTTGGATTTCAGGATTAACATGATTTGAATCTGGTCTTAAACACAATTTCTCTGTAAGCTCAAACCTGGGCTCATTTCATGTTGTCTGCCAAAGATGTATTCTGGGTTTGTTGCTGTTTAATATGATCATACATAGACTTTCAAGGTACCAGAACGTTTAGAACCTTAAGTCTGATTCACAGTCCAGAAGGAAGGAGGACGAACTGCTTCCTGACGTCGGCCAGCAGCGGGAACTTTTTAAACTCTGAGACCAAGCTGTGAACTTGTAAGCTATTCCCCCTCACCACAGGCCACGCCCTCTCAGCACAGATCACGCCCCTCACTACAGGCCACACCCCTCAGCACAGACCACACCCATCACCACAAGTCATGAGGCTCGACGCAGGCCACGCCCCTCTAACCACAGGCCGCACCCCTCAGTACAGACCACGCCCTCTCACCACATATCACGCCCCTCACTACAGGCCACGCCCTCTCACCACATATCACGCCCCTCACCACAGACCACGCCCCTCTCACCACAGGCTCCACCCCCTCAGTGCAGGCCACGTTCATCACCACAGATCACGCCCCTCACCACAGGCCACGCCCCTCACCACAGGCCACGCCCCTCTCACCACAGGTCACGCCCCATCACCCCAGGCCACGCCCCCTCACCACTGGTGAATGCGTAGTGGTGTTTTAACTGCACAGCTCCTTTCTCGCCTCCAATGTTTCCAGAAACACATTTCACTGAACTGTTTCAGTAATAAAAGAGAAAGCTTGTGTCTGAGCCGCCATGTTGGTCTGGTTTTACCTGCAGGAGCTGACAGACCTGAATCAGGCGCAACTCAGCCGAGCCAGTACGACATGCTACATGCTACATGGAGCTCACGCGGTAGCGAGGCTACATGCGAAACATGATTAAAATTTGACTGATAAAATCATGAGAGGGTCATCACTTAACAAGGGAACCGGTTACTCCTAAACACCGGTGGTCTGGTGGCTGGGAGACCTCCTGAATCCTCAGGTCGCCTCCAGACAGAGAAGCGTCTGCAGAGCGAGATGCCCTCTGACGACTCGCTCCACCAGGACGGGTCCTTCCTGCACCCAGCCAGTGTTTTCTCAGTGTCAGGGGAAAAACTGCAGCGTGTCCTAACATTTCCCTCAATTCATTATCGTCCGTGACCCACACATGAACGACGTTGTCACGCTCGTTGTCATGGAAACCAACGGTCGGCACAACACAGAAGCAGGCGTGACCATGAACTGGACCGTTTCTTATCTCTCACTGGTTTGAACCTGGCGTGTGGATATGAGGCAAGATATAAATCCTCCTCATGAAGCTTGCACGCTTCCCAAGACGTCTGGATCAAACCTGCACTCTGTTCACTCAGAATAAAACATGCACAAGCTGCTTTTAATGTTTTTTTTTAATGCAGCAGATATTTGGAACGAGCTCAAACGCTGAGTTTAAGCGAAGCTCCTGGATCAATAAGGCGTTTGCTCACTTCAGGCTCCAGTGTAGCTTTTATTGGTTCATCCCACTCACTTATTAACTTTTTAATTAAAATTTTAAATGGAAGTGTTTGCGTGTTTTATCAGTATTCATTCACCTTTTATGCTCTTTTTGTTGCGATTGTGAAACCGCCTCAGAAGCGTCAACGCAAACTGCTGTGAATCGCCTCGTCGCTGAAATAGATGGGAAAAAAAGAAAGCTTTTCCTTCACGGTTTACATTTTATTTATTAGTATTGAATTCAATGCACATATCTGCTCTCAGATTCCATGACTGTTGTAGGTAAACAAATGTCATTAATCTTGCCGAGCGCGCCAGCGGTGATTCTTTTCATCAACAAATCCTTTTGTCACTCTGACGTTCATTATTACACGCCGCAGTTTTAATCACAAAGTGTTTCTCATTATTTGTGCAAATGGAAGGAATTATTTTTCTCAGTGCAGCAACACAAGGAGAAGCTTATTTAAATATATCAGTAGATTAGTTCAATTCAAAACTATTCGTCCATTTTAGGGCTGAGCGAGTCGTCCCTCCCTTTGTAATGAGATCAACAACACAGAGTTGTTATAATATGCAGATGACATTCTGGTTTTCATTTGTCACTGATGGAACATCGTGAAAAACGAATGAAAACAATTTAGCATGTTTATTGAGAGAGTTAAATGAATGTTTTTTTAGCCATTCATCTGTGAGAAAAAGACTTTATTACTTTCATTCATTGGGAATTTGTAGGTTTTGAGGGAAAATCTTTACAGAACAAAGAGTTGATAGAGAACAAGATCCTCAGGAAGAAAACTCTTTCTACATATGCCCTCTTTCTACCATTAACTCTGTTTTTATGACGTCCGTGACCCGAAGAGTTCTACTGAAGAAACCGAGGATGAAGGGAAGCTTGAGACGGACACAGAAAATAACTCCTCACAATTCTCCGATTCACCGTCGGCTGACATGACGACCTTCAGGAGACGTCCAGCTGGTAGAAACCCTGAGGAAGAGTTCAGTCACTCACCTGGACAAACCTGCAGCTCACCAGTGTCACACTGGTTTAGGACCGGAGGAGGCTGAAGTCATTGAAATCCAGATTTTAGAGCATCTTCCTCCACATTTAGATTTGATATCTGAGTTCAGGTGGAAGAATCCAACATGAAGATGCTCTATGATCTGATGTTTGAGGAGGAAGATGCTCTATAATCTGATGTTAGAGGAGGAAGATGCTCTATAATCTGATGTTAGAGGAGGAAGATGCTTTATAATCTGATGTTAGAGGAGATAGATGCTCTATAATCTGATGTTAGAGGAGATAGATGCTCTATAATCTGATGTTAGAGGAGGAAGATGCTTTATAATCTGATGTTAGAGGAGGAAGATGTTCTATAATCTGATGTTACAGGAGATAGATGCTCTATAATCTGATGCTAGGATGAGGAAGATGCTCTATAATCTGATGTTAGAGGATATAGATGCTCTATAATCTGATGCTAGGATGAGGAAGATGCTCTATAATATGATGTTAGAGGAGATAGATACTCTATAATCTGATGTTAGAGGAGGAAGATGCTCTATAATCTGATGTTAGAGGAGATAGATACTCTATAATCTGATGTTAGAGGGGGAAGATGCTCTATAACCTGATGTTACAGGAGATAGGTGCTCTATAATCTGATGCTAGAATAAGGAAGATGCTCTATAATCTGATGTTAGAGGAGATAGATGCTCTATAATCTGATGCTAGGATGAGGAAGATGCTCTATAATCTGATGTTACAGGAGATAGATGCTCTATAATCTGATGCTAGGATGAGGAAGATGCTCTATAATCTGATGTTAGAGGATATAGATGCTCTATAATCTGATGCTAGGATGAGGAAGATGCTCTATAATATGATGTTAGAGGAGATAGATACTCTATAATCTGATGTTAGAGGAGGACGGTGCTCTATAATCTGATGTTAGAGGAGGAAGATGCTCTATAATCTGATGTTAGAGGAGATAGATACTCTATAATCTGATGTTAGAGGGGGAAGATGCTCTATAATCTTATGTTAGAGGAGGAATATGCTCTATAATCTGATGTTACAGGAGATAGGTGCTCTATAATCTGATGCTAGGATGAGGAAGATGCTCTATAATCTGATGTTAGAGGAGATAGATGCTCTATAATCTGATGCTAGGATGAGAAATGTTCTCCTCCACACCCTGGTTGAGGTTGATGGTTTCATTCCCCGTGGGTCCTGACATTTTGGCGCCGAGGTGAAAGTAGCGGCGGAGAACCGAGGGTCTCTGCTGGATGCTGCCGGGTTCATTTCAGTTCCTTCAGTTTGGGAGGAAGTTTTTTACAAACGGTGTCACGTCGCTGATGAAAATGATTCTGCCTGTAGAGCAACAATTACAGAGGCTGTTTGTGTCGGCGGTTGTTCAACACAACAGCTCTTATTAACGCTTCCACGTGAGAGAGCGAGTGTGGGATTATATCAACATAAGGGTTGTGCAGAGCGGCTGGTCGCTGCAGCCGGAGCCTCACATGGTCGTCCTGTTGAACACAGAACAAGGGGAGTCAACTGACATTCCAGTGGACAGACCACCAAGTGGTGTCGTGATTTACGGTGACTGTCAAAATAAAAGTCAGTCAGATTATAGAGCAGTGTTTTTCAACCACTGTGCCGCGGCACACTGGTGTTTCCGCGAGATCTCATCAGGTGAGCCGTGGGAAAGTATCCAATTTCACATTTTTTTCAAAAAAACATTTGCTCTCACAATCGACAGTGTGTTGCAGAGTAATCATGTATAAATACTCTTCACCACTAGAGGGCAGCACAGAACTTTGCCGGTGAAAGTGAAAGTGACAGACGTCAGTGTGGTTCATCTCCACCTCCTGCTACCATCTTGTATCAAAGTACTGTGTCAGTGACAGTGATGGAGAAGTTTTAGAAAAGGAAGAATGTGAACCAGGATCTCAGCTCTTCATCCATCAGGTCCAGGTTTCACACTGAAGGAGGCACTATTAAAAAAACACATTGGGAAATACTTTTTTCTGCATTTGCTTGATTCCTGTTGATAAAACTTTGATGAGAAAGACTTTATATTGTTAATAGAGGCTACAAAGTTTCACATTTTAACATTTTCGGGTGGTGGTGGTGGTGGTGGTGGTGGTGGTGGTGGTGGTGGTGGTGGTGTGACTCCAGGTTTTTCCAAAGAAAAAAGTGTGTCTTGGCTCAAAAAAGGTTGAAAAACACTGCTATAGAAGATAAATTCTGCATTGGCCCTCGTTATAAAACACGCAGGCCTCAGTTCTGCCAGTTGCCTTTGTTTGACCAATAAACTGCCATAAAGGTGAAACGATACAAACGTCAGTGATTTTAAAGTGACGGTTTGAGTTTAGCGTGACTCCCGCTCCGACTCCACACGAGGAAACAAGGCGCCACTTATCTGATGTTTACTTTCCCTGAAGGCCAATTACAACATTACCATGCGGTCCCACTATCCTCCACATTACAGCTTCTTCTGTTTTTTTTTGTTTTTTTTTAATTACTATGCGCCAGAGAGGAGACAGTTCGTTTTGGGTTTTTTTTTTTTTGTTGCTGTCACATTTTCAGAAATAATGAGGAAGTTCATGTTGAGTAATCTATATCACAGCCGGCTGCAGGATTATCGCTGCACAGAAACTCTCCGTCTCTCCTCGGATGTTTCTTCCTGGTTCCTCCGACGGTCCCAGATTAGCAGCGGTGGGCAAAGTGCGCCAGTAATCAGCTTTTAGTTTTCCTCCGGGTTTGACGAAGAACAAACAGACGAGCTGTGTTGTCGTGATGAAGGCCGAGTCCCGGCGCTCCCAGGTGCTTCTTCTCATTATGAACATTTGAAGTGTTGTTCGATCTCGGATTCACCCAGCGGCCTGGAGGGACGGACTTTAGAATCTTTAGAACCTTTAATGCCAATATTCTGGTGGACAGGTCACACCCTGTTTAAACGCCACAGGCCAGTGGAAACAAGAACCAACAGACCCGTAATGTACTGCGTAAGGAGAGCCGTGCAGTAGAATGTACTGCTTTGTGTATCAGTGATGAGTTTCTGTTCAGGCCTCTACTACTATATTCCTAACAGGTTTTATCTGTAGGGTTTAGTGATTGATCGTACGATGCATAGATGATAGGGCACTTTTTAATCTTGCAGGACTGGTGACAATTACAGGAAGGATTCACTTCTCTTCTCTTCTATTCTATTTAATATCTATCTCTTAACAGCTTCTCAGGCCCCGTTTAAGTAGTTTTGAGTTTTTTCAAGTGTTTTTTACCTTTTCCTTTCTGAAAATTTTCAGTTTTTACTGGCAACGTTTTGAAAACAATGTCAGTTTACACTGAAACCGCAAAATGCTGAAAATGATGTGGCATCCATGTCGGACCACTAGTGGGTGCTGTTGTTAGTTTTAGTTTTGAAAACACACACTCACACACACACACACACACACACACACACACACACACACACACACACACACACACACACACACACACACACACACACACACACACACACACACACACACACACACACACACACACACAGCAGGGAACAATAACTTCTAAACATGAACACATTCTTGTTGACTTATTGTTACAGTCACTGTCAAAATAAAAGTCCCAGGTCCAGGAGGATAAGGACTGGGGGTCATGACACCACAGAGGAAACTGTTCTGATCGTCTCTACTGAGCATGTGCAGAGGAACTAGTTCCTGCCATGGTAGCCTGCCATGCCCCCGAAACCCGAGGAAAGTTTCGCGTTTCCACTTGAAATCATTGTCATGGTAACAGTGGAAGCGATGAGGGAGGAACAGGGAGGCGGTCTAATCAAGCGTCTCTACGGGATTCCTGGGATTCCTGATTCACTCCTTCTTCCTCCGCGTGCCGTTTGCTCGTTGCCCGTTGCCGTTCAGACTAGCCGGTGATTGGCAGTGCAATTGAGCGCTGCCTCCGCCGCCGCGGCTCGTCCCGCTCCATTGTGCTCCACGCTGCAGTCTCCATTACGGCCGAGGCTCAGAGATGGACAAATTACATTCCTGGTCTTTGAACGTGGAGGAAATTCACCTGGAGTCCAGAGCCTCCGACTCGCACACACCGACTCCCGTGAAATCAATTACAGCATCGAGTGCTCCCAACTTTTATCCTCTTTTTTTTTTTTGTCCTCCGAGGAGCCAAAAGCGCTGCGGTTTTACGGCACAGTTAAATTTAATATTTTAGTTACTGTGGAGAAAAAAAAGAAAGAAGAGCATTCAGAGTAAATGGATGATGTGAATCTGCTGATTGCCTCGCCGGCGTCCTTCAGCTTCACGTACCGACGAGCCCGTGATGCTCCTCCACTCGCTTGAATTTTTTTTAAAGTTCATGTTCTTTTTTTTTCTTCAGCTCAGTTCATATCTGTCTTTTCTTCATAGTTCAACAAACTTTGAATATTTCTGTTAATAACCTTAATAACTGTTAAGCCATGGCGTGGTCGTCAACCATCGCTCAGTGTGACACCTTAAATACCTGCACCCACTGCCAAAGACACATATACAACTCTTTACAAACAAATTCAATCCAACTGGAGCCGCAGAACACGTTTCAAATTCGAAATGATAAAAAAAAAAAAACTAGAATATAATTTTGCTATATGTACAAAAACTGTTATGTTGCATAATGAAGTTTCATTTACAACTGAGGGATTTGACCATTCTAATACATTTATTTTAGTCTGATTTTAGCACTATCACTTTTTTTCTGCATTTCTTTTAAACAATTTTGCAAATTTAGCTGTCGTAACCATTTTGCAGATTTTTTTTTGCAATTTTACAAACCACTAATTTTAGGTTTCTTTTTTAGCTGTTTTTACATTTTCTCCCAAATTTCATGTAGCTTTAGCTTGTTTCGTCCTTTTGACAATGACTTGAGACGACATTTCTATGCATCTAACTTGCGTGTCACTAGAGGGGGCTAAAGAGCGACATGTGGCTGCAGAGTGAAGACCTCTGCTCTATGCTGATGAAGCTCCGCTGTTTTTGTAAACTAAACACTTTTATTGACTCGGGAATCACATCACTGGCTGGTGAGTTCTGACTTTATAATATTTTGCCTAGAAAGTCGTGCTGAATTTGGAATTGTTTGGAACGTTGATGGAAAGAGAAGGCAGTGTAACGTTCGTAAAATGTGTCCTGTTGGGCAGTGAATGCCCCCAGTGGACAGATTCCGTATTGCACTCAGTGGTTCTTTTCTTTACTCTGCGATGCGATCCAGTCCACCAAAATGGAAATGCTCATGTCTTGTGGCCTCTTTGGTTCACATCCAGCCCTTTGACCTCAGTGATTCAGTTGCAACACTAATATCTTGTCTCCCACAGGGCATTATGGGAAAGAAACCCTTCGCAGTGGAGGCCAAGACATGCACAACTTCATCTCCTCCGGGTTCGTCACTCTGGGTCGCGGCCACTTGAAAGGTAGACCACTCTCATTATCCTTCTCTTCCACTTCACAGTGAAAAGCCGCCCTGCAGAATGACAATCAGTCCACTCAGGGCGTCACGCTGCCGCCGTCCTCCTGCCAAATGACAGAGCAGGAAAAAAAACAAACAAAGAGATAAGAAAGGGAGAGAGAGAGAGAGAATGTGAGTTGTGGTGGAGCTCGGTGCTGGATGGACATTATGAGTCAGAGTGGCTGGAAGTGACATCTTGCAAAGTTCTCACGTGTCCTCGCTCCTCGTGCACGATTAAATCCACACTTCCCGATGACAAAGTCACACTGACACACTCTGTAGGCCATCGGCGCCGAGGCAGCGTGGCGCCGAGGCAGTATGGCGCCGAGGCAGCGTGGCGCCGAAGCTGCATATGCCGAGGCTGTATACGCCGAAGCAGTGTGGCACTGAGGCTGCATACACCGAGGCAGCGCGGCGCCGAGGCAGCGTGGCGCCAAGGCTGCATACGCCAAGGCTACATACGCCGAGGCAGCGTGGCACCGAGGCTGCATACGCCGAGGCTGCATACGCCGAGGCAGCGTGGCGCCGAGGCTGCATACGCCGAGGCTGCATACGCTGAGGCAGCGTGGCGCCGAGGCTGCATACGCCAAGGCTGTATACGCCGAGGCAGCGTGGCACTGAGGCTGCATACACCGAGGCAGCGCGGCGCCGAGGCAGCATGGCGCCAAGGCTGCATACGCCAAGGCTACATACGCCGAGGCAGCGTGGCACCAAGGCTGCATACGCCGAGGCTGCATACGCCGAGGCAGCGTGGCGCCGAGGCTGCATACGCCGAGGCTGCATACGCCGAGGCAGCGTGGCGCCGAGGCTGCATACGCCAAGGCTGTATACGCCGAGGCAGCGTGGCACTGAGGCTGCATACACCGAGGCAGCGTGGCGCCGAGGCAGCATGGCGCCAAGGCTGCATACGCCAAGGCTACATACGCCGAGGCAGCGTGGCACCGAGGCTGCATACGCCAAGGCTACATACGCCGAAGCAGCGTGGCGCCAAGGCTGCATACGTCAAGGCTACATACGCCTAGGCAGCGTGACGCCGAGGCTGCATACGCCGAGGCTGCGTACGCCGAGGCTGCATGGCACCGAGGCAGCGTGGCGCCGAGGCTGCATGGCACCGAGGCTGCATACACCGAGGCAGCGTGGCACCGAGGCAGCATGGCGCCAAGGCTGCACACGCCAAGGCTACATACGCCGAGGCAGCGTGGCACCGAGGCTGCATACGCCAAGGCTACATACGCCGAGGCAGCGTGGCACCGAGGCTGCATATGCCGAGGCTGCATACGCCAAGGCTACATACGCCGAGGCAGCGTGGCGCCAAGGCTGCATACGTCAAGGCTACATACGCCTTGGCAGTGTGGTGCCGAGGCTGCATACGCCGAGGCTGCATGGCACCGAGGCTGCGTGGCACCGAGGCAGCGTGGCGCCGAGGCAGCGTGGCGCCGAGGCTGCATACGCCGAGGCAGCGTGGCGCCGAGACAGCGTGGCACCGAGGCTGCGTACGCCGAGGCTGCATGGCACCGTAGAGACCAACGTAATGTCCTGCTAATCATTATGTAGTGGAGTTGGACGGCTGGTAAACAAGAGGCCTGATGTGTTTCCACAGCGCAGCACTCCATCGACGAGTCGGGACAGATGTCCTGGCAGGCCGACCTGGACGTCCCCATGTCCTACGGTACGTCCTCCTGCACACACACACACACACACACACACACACACACACACACACACACACACACACACACACACACACACACACACACACACACACACACACACACACACACACACAGACACTGAACAAAGCTGTAGTATTTCAGGTTTGCCTTTGAATGAATGCATGAATTCGATTTATCTGCATGAGTTTGTTTGTGTTGACGTTTGACGTTTTCCTCCACTTCCTGTCTGCAAGGTAAGTCGAGGACGATCTCACTTCACCGTGTTTCTGCGGGACTCTTTGTCTGAGTGACGATGTGTGAAACTGCTGATTTCACAAATGTTTTGCGGAGATTCTTTTTGCGTCTCAATCCTTAAAATATCCTTCTTTTTTGTGTCATTATGGCTTTAAATCAGCTGATCTTTGTCTTTGATCAGCTCAACTTTCAAACTCTCACTTCCTGTGATGCTTATTTGAATCACTTGTTCTCAAAGTGTAGCTCACGCCTCACTGGAAACGGAAGATGATGATGATGATGATGATGATGATGATGAGCATGAGTTAAGTTGTGACTTTCCTGGTCTGGTTCTGGCATTTCATTTGGAAGAAATCCACTTTTTAAGTAACGAATACGACCAGAATGTCCTCGTCAGACTGAGCATGTCCGCTAACGTCACATGACCTCGGTATTGTCATCACAGCCAGGACCCACTACGTTGGTATTGATATGCTACTGATCCAACAAAGCTCAGAGAAATCACACTGAAAGTATTCCAAAAAACATTTAAAGAGGTCCTATAATCCAGTTCACCTCCTCCTCCGCCTCCTCCTGGTCTCTCCAGAAACCTCGTATTCAAAGTTTCCAGCTCCTCCTTGATTCTCCTCCATTACAATATTGGATCCTAGGAGCTGCATTCAGAATCTGCTGTGTCTGTGTGAGCTGGACTGGCTCCGCCCACACATGACCATCTATGGGAAGAGGAGGAAGTACTTCCTCTCGTGGTGCCATGTGCCAGAGCAGAGCTGCCTGATTGTGGGAGGAGTCAAAGGGGGAGGAGCCTACCTTGATTGTGATTGGCTAAACCCCCCGATGACACTATATAGGGTTTGATTTCTGATTGGCTGCTTGGAGCAACACACTTTTTAAAACCTGGAACAAGCCAGGAGAGAGAGAGGACACTCTTTCTTCTTCTGGGGCGTCGGTCCTGTATGGGGATGATTAGTTCTGTTGGAGAACCTTCAGCGAGCTGACTTTTTCATAACATGACCTGATTAAGTGAACACTTCAGTGTATTTTTGTTTCAGGAAAGTTTTGCATTTACACAGCAACATTTTGAAATCAATGTCTGTTTCCAGAAAACACTGAAACTGATGTAGATTCCATGTAGGACCACTAGTGGGTGCTGTTGTTAGTTTTAGTACTGAAAACACACAGACACACACACACACACACACACACACACACACACACACACACACACACACACACACACACACACACACACACACACACACACACACACACACACACACACACGAGTGGTACTGCTGGAGAACCTTCAGGAAGTAGATTTAAAGTATGTAGGATTTAAAAAAATTCCTTTGTGCTGTTGGTGGCAGCAGTGAGGTAGCCAAATGCTAACGCTAATGCTAATAATAATGCCACTATGCACATTATGACGTATGTGCTAAAGTGAGAAATCGTCTGAGAGTAAAGGAGTTGCTGAGAAGTAACTAGTTACTCTTGATATGCAGTAAACCTTCTCAGCACAAACACGCCACTGGCTGCAGAGTGAAGAAACGCATCACTTCCTGCCCACGCTGGGCGGCGTGCCGTCGTCTTCCCCACGCCGTCGGCTTTGCTGGTTCTGAATTGAAGAGCACAGATTTAAAACAAGCAACTTTGAAAAGCAATTAGTACGAGACGCCGGCGGGAGAGGCTCGGTTCAGATCATCAGCCTGGAACCGAGCGCTGCTCGTAACTCCTCCAACTCCACTGAAGAGACAAAAACAAACACGCAAATTAGCATTTGAAAGGCAGAAGAGACAGTCGACATCAAACCGAGGCGGGAACACGAGGTGGTAAACACACTTTAACACACACACACACACTTTAACACACACACACACACTGGGTGGCAGTTTGACACGACACCTGGAGGCTCCTGAACAGCAGGTTTGAAAACAGACGTTGGCTCCCGTCAGCCGGTGAACTGAGTGAAGCTTCGTCTGTTTCCACCGCCAGGTAGAGACGCGGCGTGCAGCGGCTGTCGCTTCCTCAGAGCGGAGGAGGTCGCAGCCTCCGTCACATATGTGTCAGCTTGACAGCCGGCGGGGGCCAGTTGGAGGACTGCCCCCCCCCCCCCCACACACACACACCTCCTGTCAGCAGACTGACAGATGTACAGATGTACAGATGTGTGCGGCGTTCGCTGCTCGGTGAAGAGGCGTATCAGTGCAGATCTTGACGTTTCCCTCAGAATCCTGGTTTCACCGTTTCAGTATTTGATGCAGTACATTTGAGCCCCTCTACTCTCACGTCTTCTTGAACCTTCATATCTTTGATTGTTGGTCAGATTTATGTCCAATACGACTTATTTCATCACTTCATGTTCAGTCACTTTCCGTGATTTCCTTCACGTGTCGCCGCCGTTTTCCTCTCATAGTTCAACTTTCCTCTTCGCTTTGCAGTATCTTTCTTCTTTTGCTAGTAATTCACTCTTGATGAAGCAGGACTTTGTTTCTGTCTCCGGAAATTTAATAAAATAAAGAGGGGAGCTCAACCACCATCCAACCAAACATACAACCAGACATCCAGCCAACTCACTAACCAGCTAACCAACCAACCAACCAACCAACCAACCATCCAATCAACCAACAAACCAACCAACCATCCAATCAACCAACAAACCAACCAACCATCTAACTATCCAACTAACCATCCAGCCAACCCACTAACCAGCTAACCAACCATCCATCCATCCGACCAACCGACCAACCAGCCACCAAACTGAATGTATTCTTCACCAGAAATATTTTTCATTATCTACATTTCACAAACAGTTTTAAAAAAGTATTTTCTTGACTTATAATTGTATCTATACCACTTAAATTTTCCGGTAGTGTTAAAATTGATATTAAATATCTTCGTGTCCAAATATGCATTAAAAAAAACCCTCCTTATTTTCTTGCAGCGATATGATATTTGACTTTGAGCTCAACTCTTCCCAAGTCTCTTTTGGAAGGTATTGGGTAGAGGACAGATCAGTCTCATTAAGAGCGTGTGTCCGTCCATGTGCAGACGGGCGGCTTTCTGTCCCACAATGCCTGAAACGTAGTCCTTTTAAACCAACGAGCATCAACGACTGACCTCAGAGTCGTCTGCATCCGTCTGGCTTCACACAACTTTTTACGAGCGTCACCTTGAACGGTCCAGATTAAACTGATGTAGTCCTCAATCCAGCTGGACGACCAAGATCCTCGTCATGAACGACTGCAGATAAACTGAAAGGTTTCCGTACAGACGTTTTACCACTTTTATCACTTTTGCATTAATGATTATAATACAATACATTTATAAGTAATAATAAGTGTGTCTTGTATTAATGATGTTCACATAGTGGGATTTTTATTATAGAGTTGCTATGATACGCTACCTGGTCTGTTGGCGGAAGATGCTCTATAATCTGATGTTAGATGAGGAAGATGCTCTATAATCTGATGTTAGAGGAGAAATGTGCTCTATAATCTGATGTTAGAGGTGGAAGATGCTCTATAATCTGGATGTTAGAGGAGGGAGATGCTCTATAATCTGATGTTAGAGGGGGAAGATACTTTATAATCTGATGTTAGAGGAGGAAGATGCTCTATAATCTGATGTTAGAGAGGAATATGCTCTATAATCTGATGTTAGAGGAGGAAGATACTCTATCAGCTGATGTTAGAGGAGGAAGATGCTCTATAATCTGATGTTGCGGGAAGATGCTCTATAATCTGGATGTTAGAGGAGGAAGATGCTCTATAATCTGATGTTAGAGGGGAAGATGCTCCATAATCTGATGCTAGAGGAGGAAGATGCTCTATAATCTGGATGATAGAGGAAGAAGATGCTGTATAATCTGGATGTTAGAGGAGGGAGATGCTCTATAATCTGATGTTAGAGGGGGAAGATACTCTATAATCTAGATGTTAGAGGGGAAGTTGCTCTATAATCTGGATGTTAGAGGGGAAGGTGCTCTATAATCTGGACAGTCGCTCCATAATGGTCAGCCATGTTCAGAACCATCAGACTGGTGTAGATTCTCAGTCATGAGCGTAATGTGGATTATATCATAAAGCCGCCCTCCATCCCGGAACTCCGCGAGGTGAATCAAGTGCTCTGTGTGCGATTAGCTGACACCTCGCAGACATCTTGTGTACAAACATGTGCCCCCCCGACCCCCCACCCCGAGCCCCCCCCCCCCCCCCCCTGGTAGCATCAGTGATGTGCATCCTGCTTAATTACTTTTTCACGAGTTGCTCCTGTTTTGTCGTCGTCTGGAGGGAATTGCTCCCGCACCCTCCCTCATCCCAATCCACTTAAGGTGACCTTGTGTTATTGGGACACCATGCTGCAGCCCCCCCCCCCCCCCCCCCCCCCCCCCTCCCCCACCCTCTCACCCACCCCCCCAACTCAGCCACAGTGTGCTGTACACAGTGTGTGTGTGGCTCTGGTGTCGCTGAGTGTAAATGGAGCTAAAGCGATATGTGTTGGCCGCCTCCGACGTGTCTCCCTGTTAACTTGACCCTTTGATTACTAGTCATTTTATAGGTACTACCGAGTAAAATCCTTGTTACTGTGAGAGTGGAAGAGTCCGTTCTGGACTTGAACACAGTGTAATGATGTCAGTGGTGTGTTCAGTTGTTCAGATGTTTAAATGTTCAGATGTTCAGATGTTCAGATGTTCAGATGTTCAGATGTTAGATGTTCAGATGTCCAGATGTTTAAATGTTCAGATGTTCAGTTGTTCAGATGTTTAAATGTTCAGATGTTCAGATGTTTAAATGTTCAGATGTTCAGATGTCCAGATGTTCAGATGTTAGATGTTCAGATGTCCAGATGTTCAGATGTCCAGATGTTCAGACAACTTCACTTCATGACGTGACGCACGAGGCCGGCGGCAGGAATTCTTCTAACCTGAGGAAGAACCTGGTCCAGCACCAGATGTTCCTCCAGGCCCAAGAGATTCTCATTAGTTTGAAACTTTACTTACGTGGGGCCTCGTCACAGAATGTCTCTGGAGGGGAAGGAACAGGAGGAGGCGGAGCTCGGCTTTAATTTCAGCGTCACTAAGCAAAGAACCGACCAAATTTGTGAAACAAGCGCGACGTTACAATAAAACCCGTTGGACGTTGTGACATACTTGTTCACCAGGTCTCAGGAGGTTTTCTTCTTCTGCTTTACAAAGACCGAATGAGGAGTTTGAACAATGTTTGATACAACAATGGTAGAATCAGTTTTCAAAGAGCAATCTACTAAAAGTATCTGAGGTGTTTTTCCCTCTCACACCGTGACTGATGCTTCTCAATAAGTGAAAGTGTGTGAAGCTGCTGCCTTCAGCAGGTTGAGGCCGTGTGCACCGTCACTCTGAGAACCCTCTAAGTGACGACATAAATCAACTGTGCTCCACTTCCACGGCCCACATGCAGCTGAGTCGACCTGGGCTGGCCTCCAGGGCGGCGCCGCAGTCGGGCGAGCTCATCGGGGGCCAATAGGAATTCAAATGTGCAGAGTCGATGCAAGAAAAGCAGGGAGAGTGGGAAGGGAGGCAGGATTTACACTTTTCAGCTTTATTTGGCTGCTTCCACTTGACAACTTCTGCACTTTTACTCTTGTTTATTATTAAAGCGCTTTTTAATGGAAATTGTCTCTTGACATGCGGCATTAGTTTGCATGTGTGCCAACTATGTTGTTTTCAGCACCTCGCCCGTTTACGTGGAGACAGACGTCGTTTTGAAAACGTTGCCGTGGAAACGTGAAACTTTCCCGAAACAACAAACGATGTGTTTTCGCCTGTCACTTGAGCCTTTCAGGTGAATTGATGTTAATTTCTTCTAAATATCTGGCCGAAAGTTTCCTAATATGACTTTTAAATTAGAATTTTATTGCATTTTTTTGGTTTATTTGCTGACTATGATGGCTATTTTAGCCATTTTGCTTATTTGTATTGCTTTTTTTTTTTTTTAATGTTTTTTTTGAGTTTTTTTTATCTGTTTTAGTTTTTGGAGCTGTTTGCCTCTGTCTGTTTTGCTTTTTTTTTTATTGTTGCCTTTGTCTTTATGCGTGTTTTCTTATTTCAGCTTTTGCACTCGGCAGTGGCCCACCGTACCTTACCTTCATACCGCCTCCTTCTTTTAGAGCGGCTCTTTCTTTACTTCAAGTCAGAGCAGCTTTAGTCCAGCTTCTCAAATCGAGACCATCTGTAGCTCCAGAGCCAGTTTGTACAGTTTGTGCCATATTTTTGCCTGAACGGTCATTTTAATACCATAAATTTGTCTTCAAGACACTTATTACATATTTGGTACGAAGCACACAGAAACACTGCTGCTGTTGCTTAGTTGTCATTGAGTAAATGAATGAATGAAGTTTCAAACCCGGAGTTCAGCTTCTCTTCACGGCGTTTCCAGTGGCCTGGTTTTGGTTTGGACATGAAAAGAGAGTAAATGAAAGCCTCCATCAGTTCCTTTTAATTCCTCTAGGCTGTGTTTGCCTCACTGGTCGTTTCCTGTCCTTCCGGAGCGTCTCTCCCCGCCGCTCCGCTCAGATCTGCAACTGGCAAATGCACAATGCTTGATGTGATTTGTCTCCTTATCTATAAAGCGGGAGTCTAATGAAGCTGATTAGTGGCGTCCTGAGGCTGATTCACTGCAGCCAGAGAGCCTCTCCACACCTCGGCCCATCCGGACCCTCGTCATGCGTCACGGAGCTCCAATCACGTCTCCAGAAGGAGGTCAACCTCCTCACTCCTCCAGCCCTCCTCTATCTCACATTGGAAGCTGTAAACTGTCCTTTCTCTTATCAAGCCGTCACAAATATCCGCCGGCAGGAAGCTGAGGATCGAGACGCGGTTAAAATATTCCAGAAGGCGTCAGACCTGCTTCGGCGAAGAGAATCTAAATCACATTGTTGACTGAACCTGAGAGACCCTGGAACGAAAAAAAAACCTCTGCCATTGCAACGTTTTCTCAGCCATTGTCGTCATGTTGATTCTTTCCCAGGTAGGAAGAGAAAAGCAATTTACTGAGCAGCTTCAACGTGCGTCACAATCGAGGAGAAAAGGATCTGCAAATGAGCCCCATTAAAGACTGTTTCTCTTGTGAACAGCTATTTATTGAAATTACACACACATTTAAATCCCAGAGATGAATCACAACTTACATTGATACAAGTACATTCATTCTGTGACGCAACAATAAAAGAGATTGTCAGAGAAAACTGGTGAAAATCATAGATTGGCACTGCCTGAAGAGGAATTGAATGACATTTAAAGCAAAGGCAAGAAATCCTTTTAGTTCAAGGGTCACACACAGTCCAGTTCCATTTGAGTAAACTACTGCCTGAATATAAGCTTTTATTGAAATCACGCAGTTTGAAGAGTAAACGTGATCAAAATGTCGCTATTTTTTCACAAAACAGAACAATTATCAATGAGAATGACTCCGATCCCGGCATGAAGCCAACGATGAGTAAACTGTGGTGCAGCGAAAGGTGGAGAAAGGTGGAGAAAGGTGGGGCTCACTGCTGCTTTGCTTTAAGTCTTGACGCTGCTTCTCTTGGCTGTGGCCTTTACACATTTCAGATCGTCTGTCTGAGCGTGGATGAAATGTCAGCGTGTGTCCTCTGCTGCAGCGTTAAGTGAGTGCGGCTATTCTGAAATTGAACCACATTTGTTTTCCAAATGAGAAGCTCGTCCTTCCCCTCAGAGCCATTAACACTCACCCTGCCTGCTCGCGGGCTCACAGTCTTCCTCGTCTTTGATTTCTTTGAATTATTCCGCCGACGTTCTGCCGTGAATGCGTTTCCTGCTCATTGTGACGGGGTGGGGGGGGGGACTGACCCGCTCTGCCTCCTCCAGTGTCGGCGCCGATTCTCCTCCGTCCTGGCCGGGTCGTTTCCGCGTCAGGCCTCGTCCTCGTCCTCGCCCGCCGCACATAATAGGTATTGACAGGCGCGGCGCAGATACAGCTAATCTGCATCCTAACAGGATTTTACGTGTCATATTGGGCTTCCTCGCGGCCGCAGCATCCAACCCACCGCTTTGTGACGCAGCCAATGGCATTTCATGGTGGCACAGCCCCTGGCCTTCAGGGTGGTGGTGGTGGTGGGGGAGGGGGGGGGGGGGGGGGGGGGGTCTGTGTCAAATGTGGCCAATCAAGTCAACTAATGCTGATTGGATGCAGAACACAATCTATTAAAGACATTTGAAGACAACAGCAGCATACCTGAGCTATTGATGGAGAAAGAGAGAAATGGAGTTACTGTCACTAGACGTAAAACAGCCAGTTGTCAAAAGGCCCCCGTACTGTCTTGTTGAAGTCTGAGATGAAGATGGAAGTTTGGCAGTGTCGTCAGCAAGCGGCCGATAAAAAGGGCTAGAACTAGAGTATTACATCTAGTTCAATAAGTTCAGTGCAGCTTGTGTATAAGACGTGTCAACACACTGAGCAGACGACACATTCTATTCTTTCTTGTCTATATTTTTTATGTTTACTGGTGAAGTAATCCAAAAGTAACTAAAACCACTCTGGCACATTACGTATTTTTTTGGTACTCAGAGTAAGTAACTGATTAAATTTTTTTGAAAAGTCACTTGTAATTGTAACGGATTACAGTGTTCAAGTAGCCTTCCCATTCCTGCTGACAGGCCACGCCCCCTCACAGCAGACCACCCCCCCTCACAACAGGCCACGCCCCCTCACAGCAGCCTCTCGTCTGTGAAGCAGCATTTGAACTTTCCTCTCCTCCTGTGCAGTCAGAAACATTCCTCTGAACTGTCTCACTAGTAAAAGAGAGTTTTAGTTCCAGCGCCATGTTTGTCCAGTTTCCACTGCAGGAGCTTTGAGTGATGCGTTCAGGTGCATCACGACGTTTTACAGAGCTGCGGCGCTCAGACAGCAGCGATGTCAGAAGCTAGATATGATTAAAACAGGACTGATGGTGATCAGTGAGCTTTAACACCACGAGCAGCACACGTCAGAGCTGAAGGTTCAGCAGAGCAGCGCCTCCACAGTTCAGGACGGTCGGAGCTGCTCAAACTAAAGGAAATGACATCATTTTGTTCAGCAGGACCCCCCACTGCTCAACCTCCATCTTGTTCTCATGGAGGATGAATCGGCCTTTATGTTAGAGATCTAAGGGCCTGTTACCATGGCAACGACTTCAACTGAAAATACAAAACTTTCATAGTGTTTGTCTGTCCATTTACACGACAATGGCAGTTGGAGTAGGATGGATGGATGGATGGAGGATGGATGGATGGATGGATGGAGGCTGGATGGATGGATGGATGGATGGATGGAGGATGGATGGAGGATGGAGGATGGAGGATGGATGGAAGAATGGATGGATGGATGGATGGATGGAAGAATGGATGGATGGATGGATGGATGGATGGATGGAGGATGGATGGATGGATGGATGGAAGAATGGATGGATGGATGGATGGATGGATGGAGGATGGAGGATGGATGGATGGATGGATGGATGGATGGATGGATGGAAGAATGGATGGATGGATGGATGGATGGATGGATGGATGGAGGATGGAGGATGGATGGATGGATGGATGGATGGATGGATGGATGGATGGATGGATGGAAGAATGGATGGATGGATGGATGGATGGATGGAGGATGGAGGATGGATGGATGGATGGATGGATGGATGGAAGAATGGATGGATGGATGGATGGAAGAATGGATGGATGGATGGATGGATGACACTTAGAACACAACTCAGGCTTTGTCTACTCAATGTTTTGAGTGGAGTGATTTGGGAGATTGTTCCCACGACAGCGGTGCTCCGACTCACTGAAAACAAAACCTTTTGAAAATGCTCCCACTCGTCTCCATGGAAACTGGTGAAAACAGAACTTTTCTGAAACTCTGCTCCCGGTCCTGGTCACCATGTGGCTAGTAACTAATTGTTCTGCACATGCTCAGTAGAGCCAATCAGAACAATGTTTCCTCCAAAGTGTCAAGACTCCCAGTCCATGTTCTCCTGGACTTGGTACTTTTATTTTGACAGTCACCATAATTTTGATCCAACTTGGTGGTCTGTCCACTATAATGTTCTCACAGTATTAATGTTTAGAGCTCATTGTTCTCTGCTGTGTGTGTGTGTGTGTGTGTGTGTGTGTGTGTGTGTGTGTGTGTGTGTGTGTGTGTGTGTGTGTGTGTGTGTGTGTGTGTGTGTGTTTGGTTTCAGTACTAAAACATCTACAACTAGTGGCCCAACATGAAAACGACATCATTTTCGGTGTTTCTATCATTTTCAAAAAGTTGCTCTGTAACCACAGAACTTTTCTAAAATGAAAAACGATGCATTATCACCTGGAACATCATGTAAACATCCTGTAAACAGTGTTGTTTCAGATAGGTGCATCTACTTTTGTGTTTCTATAGAAACACAAAAAACACATACAACACGTCTGAAAACAAGTTCTCTCTGTATCTCAAGTATCTCAGAGTCTCGTGACAGAACGTCTTTGGACCGTGGCGTCTGTAAGTGAGCGATATGATCTGAAGCGTTGACGATCGGAACAGACTCACGCAGATCACACAGAGAAGAAACAACGATGAGCTCATCAGCCAGAGGAGAGTAAAAAACCAGATCAGCCTTCAGAAGGACCGAGACGTGACTCTTGTTCCACATGAAACCTGCCACTCCTTCCCTCTCAGCTCCACCTCGCTGCGGCTCCAGTGTCACTTTGCGAGCCGAGGCCAGCGTTCTCTCTCTCTCTCTCTCTCGCAGCACAAATGGACGGTCATTGTATGTATAAATGGCATCAGACATTACCGATGCGACTGATCCGGAGGTTGACGACACGGAGTCTTCTCCTCTAAATGCTCCATTAGTCGGATGGACGGGGGTTCGTGTGACCGGGAGGAGGCGAGACGCCCACAGACGACTTGTGACCCTTCGAGACGTCCTGCAGGCTCTGGGATGACGCGTCAGGCCTCTTTCATCTCTTTCATTCATGAGGCGAAGTCCTTCAGCAGAGCCTCTGGAGCAGGGGTGTCAAACATGCGGCCCGGGGGCCAGAAGCGGCCCACCAGAGGATCTAATCTGGCCGCCATGGGATTTTTTTATTTTTTTTTTTTAAGTATAAAAATGAACAGACAGAGGCTGATCTAAAAACACCAGATTGGCAAAAAATGACATTTAAAACCGCCCTTGGTCAGAATTTGACCCCCGACATTAATGCATCTGTGGAGGTCACATGACGCAACACCTTTCACAATAAAGGTGTCCAATTTATGTGAAGTGGTACTTTAGATACGTACATTTCCAGATGATGACAAATTGTTTTAATCCTGACTAAAAATATAATATCCAGGTACAGGTGACTGAGGGTTGTTTTTTTTTTGCAAATATAATAATATCTGATTAACTTTAATTTGTAAATTTCAGAATAGAATGGCAAATTCCTGCAGTTACAAAAGGATCAAAAGAAGGAAAGACTTTGACATTTGTCCATATCTGCAGTTTAATGTGATGTTTGACTTGTTGGACCTCCAGAGGTCAGAGGTCAGGTTGATGTGGCTCCTCAACTGGAACCAGTTTGACGCTCCTGTTCTGGAGGAACGACGGTCAGAGCAGAGCGAGTCCACAGTGGGAAGTAACGTAAACCTGAAGTCTGTCCAGATCTGCTCTGCTTGGTCCCGGAGCCACCCTGGCCGTATCAACACCTTCAGGACTGGTTCTGGACTAGAATGTGTTGATCCTGCCGGTTCCCTGGACTTCCAGACGACGGCAATGCACAAAGTCACATGACTGCTGGGTGTCCCGGATTTACCGCAAACACACAGGATCAACACATTTTAGTACGTCAAAAAAAAAGCATTTTAGTCTGGGACAATTCCTCTGGTTCCTCTGGTTCCTCTGGTTCCTCTGGTTCCTCTGGACCGGGTCCGGGACCAAGAACTCTGATCAGCTGACCTCGTAAACCTACGCCACAATCTTTGTTTTTCCATTTTTTTCCTTTTTTCTTATTCATTTTTTTCTTCATTTTCCGACAACGTTTCGTGTGAAAAGTCGTAATTTCCGCTTTTTTAAATTCCGGTAAATTCCCCCGTTTCCTCTGCGGCGTTGGGTAAACGACGCCTGTCAATACGTTCTACACGTCAACAATGGAAGGGTTGCGTGGCCACAGCGCCACCGTGTGGTCGCCGTGAGCCCACGCGGCAGGACGGCGGCAACCGCAATCCACACGGAGCTTTTCCCCTGTAATGTGAATCATCTGTCAGAGGAGTTCCACAGGGCGGCGGCGCCACTTCCCCCTCCTGCTCATTAGAGCCTCCGCCAGCTGGGTGCCTGCTGGAATGCATGATGCTTCATTACGATATTTACCGAAGCCGCTGCCATCCATCGCCGGCGGTAATGTGCTTTGTGGAGAGCCATCAGCATTCGGGCGCTTTGTGTTAATTTAAGTGGCCGTCGGCGTGTTGATGTGCAGCCCGCCGCCGCCGCCGCCGCCGCCATCAGGCTGGTTTACAGAGCCCCCGGGTTCCTCTGCCTCACGACTCCCTTTGCTTTACTTTGACCCTCATATCAGTCTGGTTAACTGGGAGACACGGAATCGACTGCTGCAGAGGTTTGCATGGAAACTGCTGTTGTGTGGCGTTTGAATGTTTCTCCTCTGCTATTTTCTTCCCCATGTTCTCCAAAACGATGCATCCGGGGTTGATTGTCGGCTCTTAATTGCCCGTAGGAGTGAAAGTGAGAGTGTGATGGACTGGATGGTTCAGGGTTCAACCTGCCGCCACCCACAAAAGCTCACGGCGTTCACCTCCTTCCTGATTCAGAGTGGTAGTGAGTATTTGTTGAGCCTGAGAGGAGGCATAAATGAGGCGAGGCGAGTTTATCAACGGCACCATTCGGACACAAAGGAAGAAGAGAATGACGTTAAAACAAGGCGAATACAAAAGGCGTCATTAACGTGTCTGGAAACATGATTCAGTGCAACAAAGGATCTCAGTTTGGCTTTTAAAGTGCATTTTTTAAGAAATGTCATTGATTTCTCTGAAATAAATGTTTCTTTTATCACCTTACCTGATATCTCAGTTCTTCAGATTGATTTTGAGTTTAAAGACTTTCTAATGAAACTTCAACAGCAGAGATGACTAAAGAAAAAAACCTCCAGCTTCAATTGCATTCAGAACAAAACCCTCTTGAATTAGACCAAGTGTTCAGGTCACATGCTGCTGGATCCTTGATATCACAATGAAATTAATACACAACCACAATCTATATTCAATCTATAGACAGATACATCAATCAAATCAACAATATTAAAATAAATAAATAAAAAGGACATTTGTTTCCCACAATTTAAATCAAACAGTGAATCTTTCACACATGCACGTCATTCTTTACATTCACAGTATATAACCTATAAAGAATGAAAACTAACAATAAGGTATCTCATCATTTTACAATCTTTCATAAAATGATTTAAAACAGTTTTTCCTATTTTATCTTTTTAAAGCCGGAGGCTGTAATCGAAACAACTGCATTTTAAAAATGCTTGGGATCATTTCGAGGATGTAATTTCATACATCATACATACATAAAACATATCATGGAAAACTTCTCTGCATTTTTGTCTTGACCTCCCTGCAACGGCGCCACCTGGTGGGGTCTTTGAATTGGAGCTGCCTTTGTTCCTTCATTTGGTTTTAGTTTTACCGGCAAACAGGAAGAGGTTTGTTCTATTAAACCGTCCACCCAACGCTGTGACGAACACGCCCACCGGGGATCACTGCACTGCTGGGCTGGTCGCCGTCGACCTACATGCTCGTCTCACATGAGGAGGAAAGTGGGTCATTAGTTGTGGAACGATATCCGGCGTGTGTCCTTGTGCTTTCATGAGGAGCTTCAATGACTGAACTGGATGGATGGAAGCAGCAGTAAAGACACGAGAAGCCCAGTGAAACCAGGTCACCCCTGAAACACGCCGGTGGAACAACTTGTCTTTTATTCTGGATTTAACTGTGATTCAGGACCAAATCTGATTTACCGCCCGTCCACACCAGGAACCTGGTTCACCTAAACCAGATGTTTCTGGCCTGTCGTCCACACCAGGAACCAGATTTACCTAAACCAGATGTTTCTGGCCTGTCGTCCACACCAGGAACCTGGTTCACCTAAACCAGATGTTTCTGGCCTGTCGTCCACACCAGGAACCTGGTTTACCTAAATCAGATGTTTCTGGCCTGTCGTCCACACCAGGAACCAAGTTCACCTAAACCAGATGTTTCTGGCCTTTCGTCCACACCAGGAACCAGGTTCACCTAAACCAGATGTTTCTGGCCTGTCGTCCACACCAGGAACCAGATTTACCTAAACCAGATGTTTCTGGCCTGTCATCCACACTTGGAACCAGATTTACCTCAACCAGATGTTTCTGGCCTGTCGTCCACACTAGGAACCAGGTTCACCTGAACCAGATGTTTCTGGCCTGTCGTCCACACCAGGAACCAGATTTACCTAAACCAGATGTTTCTGGCCTGTCATCCACACTTGGAACCAGGTTCACCTAAACCAGATGTTTCTGGCCTGTCGTCCTCACCAGGAACCTGGTTCACCTGAACCAGATGTTTCTGGCCTGTCGTCCACACTTGGAACCAGATTTACCTGAACCAGATGTTTCTGGCCTTTCGTCCACACTTGGAACCAGATTTACCTGAACCAGATGTTTTTGGCCTGTCGTCCTCACTAGGAACCTGGTTCACCTGAACCAGATGTTTCTGGCCTGTCGTCCACACTTGGAACCAGATTTACCTGAACCAGATGTTTCTGGCCTTTCGTCCACACCAGGAACCTGGTTCACCTGAACCAGATGTGTTTGGCCTGTCATCCTCACTAGAAACCTGGTTCACCTGAACCAGATGTTTCTGGCCTTTCGTCCACACCAGGAACCTGGTTCACCTGAACCAGATGTGTTTGGCCTGTCATCCTCACTAGAAACCTGGTTCACCTGAACCAGATGTTTTTGGCCTGTCGTCCTCACTAGGAACCTGGTTCACCTGAACCAGATGTTTCTGGCCTTTCGTCCACACCAGGAACCTGGTTCACCTGAACCAGATGTTTTTGGCCTGTCGTCCACACCAGGAACCTGGTTCACCTGAACCAGATGTTTCTGGCCTGTCGTCCACACCAGGAACCAGATTTACCTAAACCAGATGTTTCTGGCCTGTCATCCACACTTGGAACCAGATTTACCTCAACCAGATGTTTCTGGCCTGTCGTCCACACTAGGAACCAGGTTCACCTGAACCAGATGTTTCTGGCCTGTCGTCCTCACCAGGAACCTGGTTCACCTGAACCAGATGTTTCTGGCCTGTCGTCCACACTTGGAACCAGATTTACCTGAACCAGATGTTTCTGGCCTTTCGTCCACACTTGGAACCAGATTTACCTGAACCAGATGTTTTTGGCCTGTCATCCACACTAGGAACCAGGTTCACCTGAACCAGATGTTTCTGGCCTGTCGTCCACACCGGGAACCTGGTTCACCTGAACCAGATGTTTTTGGCCTGTCGTCCACACTAGGAACCAGATTTACCTAAACCAGATGTTTCTGGCCTGTCGTCCACACCAGGAACCTGGTTCACCTGAACCAGATGTTTCTGGCCTGTCGTCCACATGAGGCGGTTTTAGAAGTGAAAACAGGTTTTTTTGAACACCCAGAGTGGAGAAATTCTAAAACCCCGGCTCGTGACAGCAAGGACGAACATTTGTGGAAAAAAGATGATAAATCCTCCCCCCCAGGTCCATGATGTCATCAAATAACCACAACAATCAGGGACTAAAAGCTGCAGAAGTTGCTGATGCTAGCAGAAGGAGGAGGAACAGGGCCATAGACCTATAGAACTAGAAGCTACTGATGGTAGCAGCAGGAGCAGCAGAAGGGCCATAGACTTATTGAACTAGAAGCTACTGATGGTAGCAGCAGGAGCAGCAGAGCCATAGACCTATAGAACTAGAAGCTACTGATGGTAGCAGCAGGAGCAGCAGAGCCATAGACCTATAGAACTAGAAGCTACTGATGGTAGCAGCAGGAGCAGCAGAGCCATAGACCTATAGAACTAGAAGCTACTGATGGTAGCAGCAGGAGCAGCAGAGCCATAGACCTATAGAACTAGAAGCTACTGATGGTAGCAGCAGGAGCAGCAGAGCCATAGACCTATAGAACTAGAAGCTACTGATGGTAGCAGCAGAGCAGCAGAAGGGCCATAGACCTATAGAACTAGAATTATATACAGGTTTATGAGCAGCGGTCTACCAAATTCCTATGTGCTCTGTCTCCTTCTGTGGTTTTGGTGTGTTTGGTGAGTCACAGCGCCCCTAAAGGCATGACATGTGTATTACATGCCCTGAAGCCTGGTGTTGAGTCCTGTTCATAGTGACGTGTTCATAGTGACATGTTCATAGTGACGTGTTCATAGTGACGTGTTCATAGTGACATGTTCATAGTGACGTGTTCATAGTGACGTGTTCATAGTGACGTGTTCATAGTGACGTGTGGACGGAGGTTCTTGGCCAAGGCTGGGAAGAAAACAGATTGTTTTTTTCTCGTCGTGTGAATGTGGCCTTAGAAACAAAATACCAGGTCCAATCATTCGGAAGCTGAAATGTCTAATTTACGTTCTTTCTCCGTCTCGTCAAACACATATTCAAATGGACGCTGTCACACGCTGATACAATGCAGACGGTGATTAAGAGTGCAGCTGATACCAAATGTTCATGTCATCTCTCCCTAATCCAGCGCTTCTCGTTTTAAAAGATGTTAACATCTCCAACAAGCCTCAATTTGTGCTCCATTCTGCTGGAACACATGCTCCGGCTTTTTGTCCAATCTGTCAGTTTTGATGACAAACAAAGAGTTAATTAAGGGCAGAAGAAGAAAAGAGAGAGGCCCCTGGTGCCTCCGGCCTCCTTCGTTTGCCAACTGATTCATTTACAATGAAATGAAGGAGTGCAGCATGTATGCATGAACAGATCCTCGTTCCTCTCCTCTTCCTCCTGCCGACGCTGTGCCTTGATCTGAATTACATTTATTTCGTTTGTTCCATTAGTTCTTTCCCCCGATCGTGAATTTGTGATGATTGTCTCTAAGTGTCATTCAACCATCTGCACCCATTCATCCAAATCTTTCATCCACCTTCTGGTGGACTTTAGAAAACAATAATCCCTCCATTCTACAGAATAACGTGTTAAAGGTGTAATATAATCCAGCTTATTACCTCCTCCTCCTTCTTCACCTCCTCCTCCTTCTTCACCTCCTCCTCCATCTTCACCTCCTCCTCCTTCTTCACCTCCTCCTCTATCTTCACCTCCTCCTCTATCTTCACCTCCTCCTCTATCTTCACCTCCTCCTCCTTCTTCACCTCCTCCTCTATCTTCACCTCCTCCTCCATCTTCACCTCCTCCTCTATCTTCACCTCGTCCTCCATCTTCACCTCCTCCTCCTTCACCTCCTCCTCCTTCTTCACCTCCTCCTCCTCCTTCACCTCCTCCTCCATCTTCACCTCCTCCTCCATCTTCACCTCCTCCTCTATCTTCAACTCCTCCTCCATCTTCACCTCCTCCTCCATCTTCACCTCCTCCTCCTTCACCTCCTCCTCCTTCTTCACCTCCTCCTCCATCTTCACCTCCTCCTCTATCTTCAACTCCTCCTCCATCTTCACCTCCTCCTCCATCTTCACCTCCTCCTCCTTCACCTCCTCCTCCTTCTTCACCTCCTCCTCCTCCTTCACCTCCTCCTCCATCTTCACCTCCTCCTCCATCTTCACCTACTCCTCTATCTTCAACTCCTCCTCCTTCTTCACCTCCTCCTCCTTCTTCACCTCCTCCTCCTTCAAGTTCAAGTTTCCAGCTCCTCCTTGATTCTCCTCCATTAGAATGTTGGATCCTAGGAGCTGCATTCAGAATCTGCTGTGTCTGTGTGAGAAGAGTAAAAGGGGAGGAGCCTGCCTTGATTGTGATTGGCTAAACCCCCGATGACACTGTATAGGGTTTGATTTCTGATTGGCTGGTTGAAGCAACACACTTTTTAAAACCTGGAACAAACCAGCAGAGAGAGAGGACACTCTTTCTACACTTCTGGGGCGTCGTCCAAGGATCCAGGTTCCAGGTTCTAGGTTCCAGGTTCCAATTTCCATATTTGAGGAGATTCACTAAACATGTGCTCACAAATACAAAACATATTTTGCAAATCAATCCCAACTTTATTCAGTCAAACATTCATTTCAGATCACAAACTGCAACACTGCACATATTAGAGCAGTCCGGATGTGAGCTTCAGTTTAACAGCACATTGCTCTGCTTCTTCTTTAGCCGATGAGTGTTGTGAGTACGATCAGTCGTAGTGAGTCAATACCTGCTTACCTAATGAGGCCCTCCACCTCCTTTTGGATCACATCAGCCTCCGCCAATAAAATCCTGGCCGGAGAATATTGAGCTGTTTGTGATTTTTGATGTGCTGCTGTCTTGTTTATGTATCTGAAATGTTCAAGCCGTGTCTGAGGCGTGTTTCAGATGGTCTCCAGCCGCCGTTATCGACATGCAAGCCGCAATTCATCCCAGATCTCTTAATGAAGTGGATTTTCTGAAGTGTTTCTGCTGAATGGGATGGAGAGCGAAGTCTTTACCGAGCAGTAATGGCGCGTGCGTTGGTCTCGTCTCCCGCATTATCGCAGCCATACAAGCTTTAATATGCTGCAGAGCGGCTCTGCTATCGGATCAGATGTGGCTCTGGGCGATCGGAGCCTTCATGGGTGGTGGTGGTCGGGTGGAGGAGGGGTCTGAGACAACAGGCCTCGGTGAAATGACTGCCGGTGCCGCCAACTGTGAAATTAATTGAACTTGTGATCCGAGGGGCTGCAGACCAGCGTCCGGCCCGAGGAGGCGGGTGTGCAGCCGTGCTTACAT
The DNA here is from genome assembly GCF_963422515.1 of Blennius ocellaris. Lineage (NCBI taxonomy): Eukaryota > Metazoa > Chordata > Actinopteri > Blenniiformes > Blenniidae > Blennius > Blennius ocellaris. The sequence goes on along the minus strand of NC_137665.1, from coordinate 20,956,366 downwards.
CTTACATTCGCCCGTGACCGAAGGAACAGCCAGGCCCGGAGGCCGCGGCCCCGATCCCCGCTCAGTTTCCTCCACAAGATGTCTGGCGACGTGGCCGAGCTCCGCTCGACTCGCCTGACATTGCGGCTGATGGTGTGAGACGTGGCGTCCTGCCGCCGGCTCTCGTTAGGGGAATCATGCTGGAGAGGAGCTCAGCTCGCTCACAGATCCATCACGTCAAGCCGATCACTCTGCGCTTAATCAGTCCATGTTGAAGACAGATTTTCTGGCCAGGGATCCAGCTCCGTGTGCCAAGATCCAAGATGGGTTTGAACGTTCACTTTTATTGTGATTTGCGTGTTTTGGAGGACGTCGCTTCTTTCTGCTGTGATGAAATGAGACTTCATTACTGCGAGGCGAGCGGCCGAGACTCTGCCAGGAACAGAGGAAGCAGGAGGATGATGGATCACTGACATGTTGGGTGTGCAGTTCCAAAAAAACTCAAATTTTAGCGTCTGGTTTCATTCAAATTGCAAGTGATTGCTTGATTTGTTGGTTGAGGAGCTTTTCCAATCCTAAAGTTGGCGGTTAGATCCACCATCTCCTCTGTCCATGGGTCAATGTGTCCTTGAGCAAAACAGAAAACCCATAAGTTGATACCAATGGGGGGGGGGGGGGGGGGGGGGGGGGGATGGGTGACGCAGTCCATTACGGCTTGAACACGATATCCTCTGTCGGTCAACTGCATTAAAAGTCCTACGTCAGGTCATCCAAGGTCGTCCACTTTCCTCCATGAGGACTCCAAAATCGTCTCCATGACGATCTCCTGTGGTGTTAGAAAACCTCGGTCGTCGTAGGACGTCTTTGTAACTGACCTGTTCACGCTAAGCAACCTTCAGGATTTCACGTAGGCACGTAGCCTTTCCCCATGAGCACAATGCTTGCGAATCAGCGCTCCGTGATCTCTGCTGGACTTCGACCAGATGGACAGCACTGTGACGCAGAAAAGGTACGGAGCGGTGAAATGTGCTTCTAACTAAACTCCATTATTAAAGTGCAGCTCCCTCGAACAAAAAGTAGAAAAAGCTCTTTCAAGCCTCTTCAGACTGTCTCCTTGTAGCAATATTTCATGCTCCTGTCACTTTCTGTGACCGCAATCAAGCGAACACAATGGACGGCAGTGACGAGGCTCCCTGAGAGTCTTCACCTCCTCCAGCCCGTCCCTGAGAGCCCACCTTCCCTCACACCCTCCACTCAACATCCAACACTTCTGCCTTTTCTTTTGGCCCGGCTGCTCTGGAGGGGAGAGCGTCCCAGGATTCTACATCGTCTTCACATGAACGTTCCACTTCAGGCCGAGAGAGAAAACTATCTCTGACAGAATGTCAGTCACACAGCCAAAAGCTAGTGGACCCTCTGGTGCTCTATAATCTGATGCTAGAGGAGGAAGATGCTCTATAATCTGATGTTAGAGGAGGAATATGCTCTATAATCTGGTGTTAGAGAGGGAAGATGCTCTATAATCTGATGTTAGAGGAGGAAGGTGCTCTATAATCTGATGTTAGAGGAGGAAGATGCTCTATAATCTGATGTTAGAGGGGGAAGATGTTCTATAATCTGATGTTAGAGGAGGAAGATGCTCTATAATCTGATGTTAGAGGAGGAAGATGCTCTATAATCTGGATGTTACAGGAGGAAGATGCTCTATAGTCTGGATGTTACAGGAGGAAGATGCTCTATCATCTGGATGTTAGTTGACGTTACATCAGTTAGTAAGAAGCAGGGAGAAAGAGAAGTTCTGATTTGTAATAATCCAGCTGATCCCTGAGTAACTTCTTGGTGACAGTACCTTCATGACAGTAATTAGTAACTAACTCACGAGAGTAGTGACATTGTTCCAGGCAGCCCTGCTGATCACAAGACCGTCTGAGGCTCAGCTCAGAGATTACGTCGGTCGTTTGTAGCTCATGTTGAGGGCGTGCGGTCGGTTTGCAGATGGAGGTGATTAATCTACGTTAATCTGGTGCAAAAGGTTGAAGCGACACACGTTTTCTGTTGCTTTTCTGAAATGAACAGTCCGAGTCCCTTTAATTAAAGCCACCAGCTTCAGCCATTAAACTCTGCTTTAATTTGCAGTCGAATAAATCAATGAAGGGGACAAATATGCAGGTGAAGCAGCAGCTGCTGTTGCTGGAATCTCCCCGGCGGTGTTCAATCAGGAGGGAGAATTTACTCCACCGGCCTCCGACCAGAGAGCCCGACGTGCTGGAGGCCGCCTCCACCCTCCTCCTGCTTTCGGCACTTATGGTCCCTGCAGTGTCCCACTGGACACCAGGCGGTCTGCTCTGCCCCACATTAGAGACTCTTCCTCCTGCCTCCATCCAGGTCACGTTGCACCGCAGGGTGCAGCGGGACCTGCAGCCGCTCAGGTGGAGGAAACGCCGCACACGTGACCAGGAGCTCTGGAAACCAGGGACTCGTGTCGACCAACAGGCGGCTTTTCATCCAGAGTTTTTCACCAGTCGCAGTCCTGACGCTTCCAGTGGAAACGTTGCTATTGAACGGCGCTATACAGAAGCCATCAGGGGACAGTTAGCATATATGCTACTCCATGCACCGGACTGCCACCGGGGGGTTTGAGCAAAAAAAAAGAAAAAGCTTTGCTAAAACCAGGCCAGCCGCCAGGGGTGATTGTGAAATTACATTTAGAACTTTCGCCTTTATCTAGAATGCCTTCTCTGTCAGAGGAAACTGGAATATTATATCTGCAGTTATCCCGGAAAGCTGCACCTTTGTCAGTTTAAAAAAAAAAAAAAAAAATCCAACATGCGACTGATCGACAATCCAACTTGTGATCGTCGACACAATCATGCACTTTAAAATATACTTTTTTGATAGGGCACTTCTCTTTCAGACTACTGAGTGAGCTCATTAATATTTGAACTTGTGTTATTGTATCGTCTTTGTTCTACCATATTGTTTTGATATGTTTTTTATATTTGACATGTTTGTATGGTTTCATGTGGGGCGACAGACGGACGATATCCTCTGAATCCAGAACATCTACAATGATGATCTGTTCATCAATACACACGGTCCCGTCCAAAATAAACTGGGAAATGAAATGAAAAAGAGCATCGTTTTTGTGTTTTCGTCTCAGAAGACGTCGGCGTCCAGACGATGCCGTTGTGGCTCCAGACCTCGTCACAACCGTCTCCACAGGTGGAAACGGAGAAGCGACTGCCATTGAAGCGTGCTGGGTAGTGTCACTGATACTTAATTACAACGTGTCGGAGCAAATATCACGACCTTCAGGAAAAACAAACAAACATTAAAACAACCTTCACTGTAACAAAGCGCCGCCGCGTCTTAATCAATTAAACGTGTAAGCTCTTAAGCCCGTTGCTCTCCATATCTGTGACGAGCACAACAACGTCCTCGTCACCGCCGCCGGCGGCGTTGTGGATGTGAAACACACTCTTATCGTTTGGTTTAATCTGTCCGTCAGAGGAGGAGGAGGAGGAGGAGGAGGAGGAGGAGGAGGAGGAGGAGGAGGAGTGGTGAGAGGAGCCTGGGTGGCTGCGAGCGAGAAACCAGACACTGTGTGAAAGTGAAACGTGTCTGAGTCACTTCAGGCAAGAGCACACATCCTAACATATGTGGCGTCTGCAGCTCGTCTGCAGGACGTCTGAAGCTCGTCTGTCTGCAGCTCGTCTGCAGCTCGTCTGCAGCTCGTCTGTCTGCAGCTCGTCTGTCTGCAGCTCGTCTGCAGCTCGTCTGTCTGCAGCTCGTCTGTCTGCAGCTCGTCTGCAGCTCGTCTGCAGCTCGTCTGTCTGCAGCTCGTCTGTCTGCAGCTCGTCTGCAGCTCGTCTGTCTGCAGCGCGTCTGCAGCTCGTCTGTCTGCAGCTCGTCTGTCTGCAGCTCGTCTGCAGCTCGTCTGTCTGCAGCTCGTCTGCAGCTCGTCTGCTGCTCGTCTGTCTGCAGCTCGTCTGCAGCTCGTCTGTCTACAGCTTGTCCGTCTGCAGCTCGTCTGTAGCTCGTCTGTCTGCAGCTCGTCTGTAGCTCGTCTGTCTGCAGCTCGTCTGCAGCTCGTCTGTCTGCAGCTCGTCTTCAGCTCATCTGCCTGCAGCTCGTCTGCCTGCAGCTCGTCTGTCTGCAGCTCGTCTGCAGCTCGTCTGCCTGCAGCTCGTCTGCCACACACGCCAGGAAATACAAATAAAAAAATCCGTCAAATCTTCAGTCTTTCTGCGAAAGCTGAATGATTCCTTGGTTCTTCAGCAGACGCTCTCTCTCTCCACTGTTCGGTCTGTTGACACACTGTTTCCTGTTTGACTGGACGCCTTAGCGCCACGCCAGTCAACATGGCCGCCTCCCTCGTCTCCAGCTCCAACACAAAGTGCACCAACGGTTTTGTACTTTATCCAGACAAATTGAGGTCACGTCAATATTCTCTTCTGCATTTTTGCAGTTTTTCTTATGCAAATGAGGATTTTTAAAGAAGAAGGAACAAATAAACACTGAAATTAATTGTTGGTTCATTTAAATGATTAAATATTGTTTACCAGTAAAAAAACAAACAAACAAATCCTTTTACACAAATGTGTGATACATATATTTTAAGTGTTGTTGTGTGAATTCTATACAATTTGTCTGTTGGACAGGATGTTGCTGATCGTTGGTTTATGCAAAGAGCTTGTGAGGATATTGACGGAAAATAATACTATCCATCCATCCATCCATCCATTGGCTACCGCTTTATCCGGGGCCGGGTCGTGGAGGCAGCAGTCTGAGTAGAGTTGCCCAGACTTCCCTCGCCCCAGACACTTCCTCCAGCTCCTCCGGTGGCACCCCAAGGCGTTCCCAGGCCAGCCGAGAGACATAGTCCCTCCAGCGTGTCCTGGGTCTGCCCCGAGGCCTCCTACCGGAGGGACATGCCCGGAACACCTCCCTGGGGAGGCGTCCGGGGGGCATCCGAAATAGATGCCCGAGCCACCTCAGCTGGCTCCTCTCCATGTGGAGGAGCAGTGGCTCTACTCCGAGCTCCTCCCTGGTGACTGAGCTCCTCACCCTATCTCTAAGGGTGACTGAGCTCCTCACCCTATCTCTAAGGGTGACTGAACTCCTCACCCTATCTCTAAGGGTACGCCCAGCCACCCTACGGAGGAAGCTCATTTCAGCCGCTTGTATCCGGGATCTCGTTCTTTCGGTCATGACCCATAGTTCATGACCATAGGTGAGGGTAGGAACGAAGATCGACCGGTAAATCGAGAGCTTCGCTTTTTGGCTCAGCTCCTTCTTCACCACGACGGACCGATACAACGTCCGCATGACTGCAGACGCTGCACCGATCCGCCTGTCGATCTCACGCTCCATCTTTCCCCCACTCGTGAACAAGACCCCAAGATACTTAAACTCCTCCACTTGGGACAAGGGCACTCCACCGACCTGGAGGGGGCAAGACACCTTTTTCCGGTCGAGAACCATGGCCTCGGATTTAGAGGCCATGGTTCAAAAATGGTCCAAAATAATACTAATACAATAAATAACAGCATTGTATTGACATTTGACACATTTTGCTGAACATTTTGTGAACGCTAACTCCCAGATTCAGGTCTACATGAGTCTTAGGTCTGTTAAAAGTAAATTCAAAGCTGCTCCACATCGGCAGCAGAGAGTCTGCATCCAGTTTGAATTCTAACCCATAAACATGTGTTGTCCCTGCTTTAAATAAATAAACCTTATTTTTTAATTTTTTTACGTCTTTTTTATGACAAAATCAGCTCTTTACGAAATTAATCTTTGTTCTGAAATACAATGCAAATTATTACCGAACAAAACATGATCTCTGTCATTTCTTTCTTTTTTCTTGTAAACAGACAAACTGAACTTTGTTTTAGTGAAGAGCTTTGTAAGTGTTTTTTCCAGGATCTTTACCAAAAGGTCGGAGGCTGCAGACTTGGACGGTGTGTCCAGGCAGAGCGCAGCGGTGTGCAGATGTTAACAGCTGTCTCTGAAGCCCCCCCCCCCCCCCCCACCTGGCAGCCGAAGGAGCGGCACGCCGGCAATAAGCCTCCTCACCTCAGCTCAGACCTTTAATCAAGCCCACGTTGACCCCGGAGGGAGTTTTGGCACAAAATCCGACGGCGTGTTCGGCGCCGTAATAATGTGCTGTTTGTCGGGCCGCCGCCAGGAAACACCGCGGAGAGCTCAAGTCTTGGTCTCGCTCTTTCCGGTTTAATCAACATCTCAGCTGAACCCAATTATTTGATTTTTTTTGTGCTGCGGGAAGCGGCAGAGCGCCGTCGGTTCCTCCCTCTGCTCTCCACCATCTCAATGTCTCGTCCATTATCTGCTGCTTCGGGGAAGGTTTAGTCAACGACGCACACCTCCTCCTTTGTTCGTTTGGTTATTCATGGATTTATTTGTGCATTCGTTTGTCCATCTATCTATTTAAAAAAACAAAAACAAAGAAAGATTAAATATCAGGTCAACACATCTTCACTTAAAGTCCCAGTGAAATGTAACACACTACTTTGCAGAAAACAATAGTTGGGGTTCTACTTGTAAGGTTCCTCCGACTCTGCCCCTCCACTGTTGTCACATAACAAAGTTATTTGAATTTTGAATCTCCAGCCGAGGAAGTCGGGGGAATCCTTCTTCGTGGGCGTGACGTCACGAGTTGTGCGGATCTCCATCTGTTGTGTTTATATCGGCTTGTTTCCTCTTAAATATCCAAGTTTTTACAGTGTTTTGAAGTTATAGTCGGGGTTTTATGAGCCTTGACGAAAGATTGAGCCTGGAAGAGACCGAGAGAGAGGAGAAAAGGAGCACGGACGGCAGGAGCTGCTCGCGAGAGCCGCTAGCTCGGGCGGCTAGTAGACGATCAAGTAATACCTGGACTCATCTCCGGTGATTCCGCGCAGTGGGAAAAGCTCTTCGACATGATCCAGGAAGTCGTTCTGCCAAAAGTCAGGAGCCTCAAAGCCTCAAAGGTGAAAAGGAGGACGAATGGAGGACGAAGCGTCTTCTGCTTCCTCAAACATGTTCCAGACGGGGTCACCGATGGCAGAACCACCTTCTGTGTCTTCTTCATCAATCACTGGGTTTGAAATGACGATGATGATGAAATATGGTTCAATTCAGCCTCTTCGTGGTCAAAACTCTGATCCTCCATAATGTAAACACAACTTGGGCGTGTGCACAACTCGTGATGTCACTCTATTATTGTCAGAAGCTCCGCCCAGCAGAGGAAATACCTGTTTATGGGCTATTTTCTCACAGATTGCCGTGTTTTAACATTTTACCCTTCAGCCAGTTAGCATAAAAATGATCCTAGAAGCGACACCAGAGTGTTTTGGAGGTGGAATCTTCATTTCACTGGGACTTTAAGTCTGAATTGATGAGAAGTGAAGGATTCTGGCAGATGTGCATCCAGAAATTTCCTCAGAGGATGAGAACTTCTTCCAGTGTTTGCTTCTGATTTAATGGCTCCTTGTTCTGCAGTTTATGTTTTCTGTGGTTCAAGCATCTAAATATAATCCCGACTTGTTGTTCCGTGGGGCTCCACTGCTGTGCACAGATGGAGTTTCGTCTCTCCGGCACCATTGGGGATCCTCTGGAAACAAGAGAAAAAGGCTTTTTTTGTTGGTTTGACGCCTCGAAATTTTGACATCCAACTGCCGGGATGCAGACTGGGTGACGGCGGAGTGAGACGGCCTGCCGTCATCGTGGAAGATGATAAATTAACATTCTGACACTTCTTACCTGCCGTTGTTCAGAAAACATCACGGAATAGAAGATGTCACACTGTAAATATGTCTTTTCTTTCCACGCTTGCATGATTCCATTTTTCATATTTACATGCCAGTGATCATTTTTCATGAGTGACAATTGAGAAAAAGACTTTATTTCAGACCAAACTGTGGAAAACAAATGGAGAACAGAGAGCCAGGAACCTTTGAAACTGTCGCCGTCATGAAGGAAACTATGAAGGCTGAAAACTGAGCAACACATTCACAGAATGCTGTGACACGGAAACATAAACGTGACTTATAGATTTATTCTTTCTTCGATAAGACATTAAGTCCTTTAATCACCTGTTCACGTTTTCATTGTTCATAATTAGATCACTGTTAATCTCGGTGCAGTGGTTCGCTCTCCGGCCTCACATAGCGAAGGTCCCAGGTTCGAGTCCTCTCTATGTGCAGTCTGCAGCTTCTCCTGGTGCGAGTGTGACTTTTCTTATCTCCCTCCTCCAGAGCAAACCCCCGCTGGAGGCGGTGGCTCTGGATGTGTGGTGAGCAGGTGAACCGTCACCAGAGGAAACACAGATTTTGGTTTTAAATGAAACATGAGAAGTTTGTAGATACAGTTACGTTCTAGATAGACTGCAAAGCAAACGGATGGTCCGGGAGTGATCACAGCTTGTTTGAGGAAGGATTAGAGAAGTTAAACAGACGCCGGCGGCGCCGTGACGCCGTCAGTCAGACGGACTCTGAGCGACGCTTTTCAATTGGCCTCTGGTTGTTTTCGGTTAATTTTTTGAATCTGAGGATCACGCCTCTTGTTCAGCGACGGCTTTGTGATGCGCCCCGGTTTCAAAATGAATTGTGTTTGGATTGAATCAGCAGGAATTAAAATGTCAGGGGGAGAGAAGAGGCGGGTTAAACCTGGTCACGGGAGCCGGCAGAGACACGTCTCAGCCTCTTCGGCCTTTTGGACGGCCGGTGCTCATTTGGGAGAAACGACTCGATCCTTGTTCTGGATCTACTCTCCTGCTGTGACACTGTGCTGGTCACACTGCACACCCATTACCTGCACACCTCTAATCTGCTGCCTCTCACAGTTTTACGATGACTCGTCGTATTTCCAGCCAGCCGTGACACAGAAGTCCCGTTCAATCATCAGACTTTCTCCACAGCTTTAAGCATAACAGATGTTTCCCTGTGAAATATATTTCCAGGTTTGAAACTCAACCCTGCACTCGTGGCGAGGTGCAAAGATTACTATCCAAGGTGGCTGTTTAATTTAATTTAATTTAATTTAATTTAATTTAATTTAATTTAATTTAATTTAATTTAATTTAATTTAATTTAATTTAATTTAATTTAATTTATCTAAGTAACTTTGGCAGCATGGACACAAAATGCACATCAATACATGCGGAGCGTTCGGGAATATGTTGCTCCGACTTTAGTTAACTATTTGTCAAACCGTGAGATCAATAGAGAGAATAGAATAGAATAGAATAGAATAGAATAGTTTATTAAACCCAGAGGGAAATTCTATGAACACGAAGTCTAAATGTGGGTTTAAAACATGAACTTCTACATACACAGACACAACAGCTGTAAACACACATTAAAGATTTATGAGAGACCTTGTGGTCGCCATGGCAACACTGCCTCTCTGTGTGAACGCCTGTACACACACACCCACACACACACACACACACACACACTCTGTGTGAATGCTGATGTTCAGCCCGAGGCGTTGCTCTCTGGCAGGGTGTCGGCGATCATGTCGTCACGACGGACCGAAGAGCAAAAAACAAAACAAACCAGAAGACTGGAGGCGTCGCGGCCGGACGGCGCCTCCTTGTCCTGGATGGACCCACTCCTTCACACTTCTTTGATTGGCTGTTTTAGACCTCCCAAACCGACTGATAGCCTGGAGAATCAACCTCCGTTTGCTGCTGCTCGTGCACATCTGAACTAATTCAGCCTCACGTGGGGCAAAATTCATTCAGTAGTTGAATTAATGAAGGAATCATGACGGTCGTCTAATTGAGTTGATCTGGATCAGCTGATCTGATTAAACATCATCAAGTTCAGTTCCTCTCTAACCTCTCCGTCCAGAAAGGAGAGATTCTGACCAGACCTCCTCCTCTCATTTCCTCTCGTTTATCAAACCCTTCACAATAAAGTCCAGACGTTTCCAGACAAACCATCAAAGTGTTTCCTGACTGACGCCATCTTGGGAAACCTGCCCCAAGGGATTGTGGGATATGAAAGATGGCAGAACATCAACATTGTAAAAAGCTCCAGACTTTGTGAAAGAAAGAGTCTTGAAGCCACGAGGAAAGAGTGAATGTGGTGGAAGTGACGGCTGAGGGTTTTTCCTCAGAGGATCCAGATGTGCAGAGATCCAGTGGACCGACGGTTCGTCTTCTGGCTGCTGAGAGGAGAAAACTGATCAGTGATAAACAGGAGCGTCGGAGCAAAGCAGCGGTTTGGATGGCGTGATAATGTGTGAATCATGATAATGAGGCAGGGCTGCTCCCCCACCAAGCTCCGCTCTGTGACGTCACCAGTATCTCTGACGCAGAAACTCCATCGCGTCTCTGAAGAGACTTTGAGCTCAAACTCCATCTGAAGAGACTTTGAGCTCAGTGGTTCCCAACCTGAGGTCCGGGGTCTGGCTGAAGGACGTCACTGTGTGTCCACTCCTGGTCGATCCTCTCAAACACTATGCGAAAAACTGCTGTTATGAATGTTGTACATTTCACTGCACATTTTACTGTGTCTGATATATTAGATGGATTAATGCAGTAAATTAGGCCCATTTATGTGATGTTTCACGTGAAAATGCTATTTTGTTCTGAAACATTTTCCACAGAAACAGAAATGGAAACATGGTAGTTTCCATGATGGCCCACTAGTGGGTGCTGTTGTTAGTTAGTTAGTTACTTAGTTAGTAGAGAACAATGAGCTCTAAACAAGGACACTGATAGAACATTCCAGTGGACAGACCACCAAGTTGGATTGTTATTATGGTGACTGTCAAAATAAAACCGCCAAGTTAGATTGTTATTATGGTGACTGTCAAAATAAAACTACCAAGTTTGATTGTTATTATGATGACTGTCAAAATAAAACCACCAAGTTAGATTGTTATTATGATGACTGTCAAAATAAAACTACCAAGTTGGATTGTTATTATGGTGACTGTCAAAATAAAACTACCAAGTTGGATTGCTATTACAGTGACTGTCAAAATAAAACTACTAAGTTGGATTGTTGTTACATGACTGTCAAAATAAAACTACCAAGTTGGATTGCTATTACAGTGACTGTCAAAAATAAAACTACTAAGTTGGATTGTTGTTATAGTGACTGTCAAAACAATACTACCAAGTTGGATTGTTATTATGGTGACTGTCAAAATAAAACTACCAAGTTGGATTTATATTACGGTGACTGTCAAAATAAAACTACCAAGTTGGATTGTTATTACAGTGACTGTCAAAATAAAACTACCAAGTTGGATTTATATTACGGTGACTGTCAAAATAAAACTACCAAGTTGGATTGTTATTACAGTGACTGTCAAAATAAAACCACCAAGTTGCTGCTCAGCTATTAACCCATGTTAATCCTCACAAAAAGACTCAAAAAGTAAAATAACATTGTAGCTGTGATCATATTTTTTCAGCAAACAGGTAATTATTCCACATAATCACATTAGCATTAGCTGTGGGTTTTGAAGTAGCTTCAGCATTAACTTAAGCTTCAGCATTTCAGACTTTTTCACTGAGAAAAAATGTTTTCTGATGTATTTTAAGAAAAATACTTCATTCCCTACTGAAAGACTTTAGGAAGTTAATTGAAGACGACACCAACTCCTCTGAACAAGCTGCTGTTCTACTTTACCAGCGTTAACGTCGTGTGAATGCTGACTAGTGGTTTTGCTTCCTTCTGCATGATTGGTGATAAGAATCAATGCTTGATGTCGTGAAAACCCCCAAAAAACGAAACAAAAAGCACCAAGTTTCCTACAAGACTGAATTTTAGCTCGCTGGCAAGAAGAAAAGTGGTGCGAATGCTGAAGAACCGGCGTCTCCGTTCCCCCGTTAGCCTCTCAATTTAAAGAACACAAACAGGAAACTTTTAACAGGATAATCAAGAGTTGAGGGAGTTAATTGAAGACGGGGCTCACAGGCATAAACGCCGTCATTTGTTTTCCGCCGGCTGAATTCTTGTCAGTGATTCAGTTACTGGGTGAGAACAATCCCATTTAAACTTTCCAATTAGTTGAATTGATTCCGCGTTGGGCTCGGTCACCAGAGACCAGCTGCACAAATGGAAGAATTGTGTGTCTAATATTTGGGTCAGTCAGAAATAAAATCCGTTCTATTTCAGCTGGTCGGAGCTCCGTTTGATCGTGGAAGCAGGTTTTAGTTGGGCTGTTGGCTCTTTTCTTGGTTTTTGGTTGTTGTTTTTTTAATGTATTGTTTAATCTCAGACGTGGAGGTGTGCCGGTGGCGAGCGGCTGGCGTTGCGCCGTGTAATGCAGAGCGCTGCCTGGACCAACAGGAGCCACGCAGACCGTCATGACTCACATTAGATCACACCGTCGCTCCCCGGAGACGCAGCCGTCTCCTGGCGGTCGCCAGATATCGACTGTCTTGGTGACAAATGGTCTGTGGTACAAGACTTCGTACGGCCGGTTGTGTTCTTCGTCACCGACCGTCGTTACATGTGCAGGACAGGCAGCCAGGTTTGAGACGCACCAAGTTGCTCACCACTGTTTCATAGGACAAATACTACGAGTACTCACCATTATCTACTTGTATCATGGTATTCAGTGTCAGAGTCATGAATACGTCTGACTGAGCATGAAAAATAATAATCATTAATCATTATTATTAGTAGTAGTATTATTGTTATTATTATTGTTGTTGTTGTTGTTGTTATACATTATTTTATATTGGGTGCTATTTATTTTATGCTTTTTCTGGTTTTTAGTTTTGCATTCTGTTCAAAATACTGTAAATGAAAAAAAGCTAGACTCCTACACGTCTGACTTTTTGTTGCTTCCCCCCGTTGTAGTGAACTGTGACCGTGGTACATACCGAACCGTGACTTGTGTGTACTGTTCCAACCGTACTACTTGTCGATACTCAGTACCAATACTTCTTAAATGCTATTAAGGCTAATTTATACCACCGCAAATGCTACACAGAGACGCCACCTCCAACAGTCTCTGTGTCGAGGCTACGTCACCTGTAGCATGTAGCTTCGCTGGTGTGTGAGCCCCGACACTCTTTAGCATGTAGCATGTAGCACAGCTGGTGTGTGAGCCCCGAAACACTTTAGCATTTAGCATCGCTGATGTGTGAGTCCTGAAACAATTTAGCATTTAGCATGTAGCTTTGCTGGTGTGTGAACCCTGTAATACTTTAGCTTGTCGCATGTAGCTTCGCTGGTGTGTGAGCCCCGACACTCTTTAGCATGGAGCATGTAGCACAGCTGGTGTGTGAGCCCCGACACTCTTTAGCATGTAGCATGTAGCACAGCTGGTGTGTGAGCCCCGAAACACTTTAGCATTTAGCATCCCTGATGTGTGAGTCCGGAAACAATTTAGCATTTAGCATGTAGCCTCGCTGGTGTGTGAACCCTGTAATATTTTAGCTTGTCGCATGTAGCTTCACTGGTGTGTGAGCCCCGACACTCGTTAGCATGTAGCATGTAGCACAGCTGGTGTGTGAGCCCCGACACTCTTTAGCATGTAGCATGTAGCACAGCTCAGCACTCTCAGCTCCACTGAGAGGGTAAACTCCTGAGCGACAGCATGCTAATGCTGGTGGTGATGGAGTTGCTGGAGTTGTTTGAACTATCGTTCTCCTCCTGTTGATATTTTGTCAGAACATATTTGACAGTTTGTCTTTTGTTCTTCTCATTAATGTTAAAGAATATCTAAATCGCAGATGTCGCTCGTCCTCTCTCTTCAACCTGCTCCTGACGTTGCTAACCGACGACGTCACATCGTCACGTTGCATCGTGGATCTTCTCCGTGTGGTGTCAGACCCAGTATGGGTACCGGTACCGGTATCGGTATCGGTGCTTTCCTACTTGTAACGACATGTGAATCTTCCCTACTCCGTGGCCTTAGAGCTCGTCAGTGAAGCGAGTGGCGCTGAATCCGGACGCCATGAATCTTTTCAGCCCTTTAAAGGCTGTAAAAGTTGCTCTGGAGTCAATGTGTGGAACCTGCCCGGTCATCCAGGTCGCCCTGCAGCAGGCGAGCCCTGATCTCCGAGTGTTTCTCATTATCAGAAGCTGCGGCGGTGCCTGGCGTCGGTTTGTGCAAGCGGTGGACAGGTTCTCCGTGCGGCGCGCTGCACCCCGAGCCTCGTGCGCTGCCCTACTTAAAGGGGTATTTTAAGACTTCCCACACGGGTTCGTTTGCCCTTATCTCCTCTTCAAGTTCAGCCTTCTTCTTCTATTGAAGGATTCTTTAGTGTCACAGGAAGGGGCTGCACACAAAGCTCCAGGAATAAAGAAAAGTTTTCCTGCATGCTGGAGAATCTCAAACAGGTCATCGTGAGGATTATTTTACATTTAACCCTTTAACACCCGCCGTCTGCAGTCCTAACGCTGGCTCTGGTCGTCACGCAGTCCGTCCCTTTAACGCTGCAGAGCTTCGCTCTGCGTGTCACTGTAGACACCGTTCATATCACTCTATGAGTAAAACATTGTTTGAGCATGATCAGAAATACAGTCAGGCTTAAAGACGGGATGTTTTTCTGTGGGGAAATTCTAAAACCTCGGCAAAAATGATCATCTGTGGAAAGATGAGGTAACCCCCCCCCCCAACACGGTCCGTGATGTCATCAAATAACCACAACAATCAGAGACTACAAGCTGCAGAAGCTACTGACGCTAGCAGCAGGAGAAGAAGGGCTATAGATCTATAGAACTAGAAGCTACTGACGCTAGCAGCAGGAGAAGAAGGGCCATAGATCTATAGAACTATTGAGCTACTGACGCTAGCAGCAGGAGAAGAAGGGCCATAGACTTATAGAACTAGAAGCTACTGACGGTAGCAGCAGGAGGAGCAGGGCCATAGACTTATAGAACAAGAAGCTACTGACGGTAGCAGCAGAAGGAACAGGGCCATAGACCTATAGAACTAGAAGCCACTGATGCTAGCAGGAGGAGCAGGGCCATAGACCTATAGAACTAGAAGCTGTGAACGCTAGCAGCAGGAGGAGCAGGGCCATAGACCTATATAACTAGAAGCTACTGACGCTAGCAGCAGGAGGAGCAGGGCCATAGACCTATATAACTAGAAGCTACTGACGCTAGCAGCAGGAGGAGCAGGGCAATAGACCTACAGAACTAGAAGCTACTAACGCTAGCAGCAGGAGGAGCAGGGCCATAGACCTATTGAACTAGAAGCTACTGACGCTAGCAGCAGGAGGAGCAGGGCCATAGACCTATAGAACTAGAAGCTACTGACGGTAGCAGCAGGAGGAGCAGGGCAATAGACTTATAGAACTAGAAGCTACTGACGCTAGCAGGAGGAGGAGCAGGGCCATAGACCTATAGAACTAGAAGCTACTGACGGTAGCAGCAGGAGGAGCAGGGCCATAGACTTATAGAACTAGAAGCTACTGACGCTAGCAGCAGGAGGAGCAGGGCCATAGACCTCTAAATTTCTATGTTGTGTCTTCTTCTGTGGTTTTGGTATGTTTGGTGAGTCACAGCGCCCCTAAAGGCCTGACATGTGTACTACATGTGCTGAAGCCTGAAGGTTGTTTTGGAGAAGTTGGGGGAGAAGAAAGATGGTTATTGTCGTCTTGTGGATGTGGCGTTAGATGAGTGAGAGTCTGCAGCATGTGGAAGTTTGCCTCAGTTGGGACACGTCGACCAAAGTTCCAGAAAGTTGTGACTCCTGAACCTTCCAACCAGCCGCCACGTATCGTATGTGAGCCGAGCTTGAGTCTCTGGTTTTGTTCGCTGGGCCGAACGTGAGAAGTTCTAAAGTGGCTTCAACAGAGGAAAGCTGTGAAACGCTGATTTAATGACACGACCCAGCAGGCACGACGGCTTTATTTATTTTTTTTTATTATTTCTTTCTCTCTTATCTCGGTTTTTATCAGCTGCCGTGCTTCAGACGAATGCAATTTCAATAACGCTCCGCTCAAACAGCACCGGCGTCATTTTAATGGCTTTTGGAGGAATTTAATTAGCAGGATATTATTTGAAATTGTCTTTTCCCTGGGCGCTGTGTCATTTCTGCCCCTCGCCTCCCCCGGTGTACCCACGCCTGGACCGCCGAGCGTCTGCACACGTCAAACCGCACACTGGAGATGAATTATGTATCCCAGATGTTTGCGCTGGATTGTTTTAATCTGGCGGGGTGCTGAAGGCTTCAACCCGTCAGCAGTTGAAGGAGGAGCCTTAGCAGCATTTCATGGACGTGGAAAGACTCTTTATATTCAGTAATTAAACGAATAAAATTCAAAGAATCTGCAAAATGGATCATTTTAATGTTTCTACTTTTTGTTTGAGGCAAATGGGGACCAGCTCTGGCAGTACGAAGTTTAAAAACACACGATGCAAGTTCTCAGTGCGTCGCTTCTCCTTCCTGCAGCTCCACATTCTCCAGTTTGAATATCAAATGTTTCCTGGGAATGGTTTTCTATTTAAATGGTCTCAGAAATTCTTCATTTCATCGCTGCTGCACAATGTCTGAGCGTCTGTTCAAAGACAGTCGCAAACATCAGATATCTGGAGAATATCGTCACGATATCAAGTGTTTATAGAAGCCAATGTGGCTCCAAAATCAATCTGGAATGTTTTAACAGAAACACTTTTTCATTTTCAGGTTAAACTACATTTTTTGACTCGTAAAAAAAAAAGAATAATTAATCATCCAAACGGTATTTTAATTTTGTTTGACTTAATGAAAATGAAAAATAAAATGACGATTAAGATTTGATTTTCAGTGTCAAAAGACACTCCAGCAAATTGTGATCCAAATTAATTTGGAAATGTTAAATTAGAAAATTAAACTGCATTTGCATAAGTGCTTTTTCATTTCAAGGATATATAAGCTGCATTCTCTGACTCGTAAATGAAATTAATTCAAACTGCCTCATCATTTCCTTATTCAGGTTCCACATTTTATGGCGGAACTCAAACGAAAACATAAAGACTGAATTGATTTTTCATTTTTATTTGACTTTTACATCCCAAGTGGTGCAGGACAGCAGCCGCTCTCCCAATTTAAATTCTGTTCTTGTGTGAGTTTGTGAGCTCTTCAGCTGGTGGTGTTGAAATGTGAAGCAGCGTTTGGAGAATGTTGTGGAAGTCTCTGGCCAAGACGTTCTGAATCGTCCGTACCTATTGAGCCCATGACGAGCTGCTTTGTTCACCTCCTGAGCAAATATCGTCCAAATTCCCCTCTTCTGTGACACTCAGGACAGTTCTGAGTGAATATTGTGGGAGTATTTTTAAAATGTTTCGCTATCGTATGTGAACCTTCAGCGAGCACAGTGCCAATGATGAGGGGTTCTTTTTTCTTTTACATTTAATTATTGAGCTAAATTGATGTAAATCTGGAACAGACCGACTGCAATCCCAGTGTCAAGTGTGAAAAAGCGAGAAAACTCTCATTTAACCCACATTTCTTGAGAAAACTCTCATTTTAACCCACATTTCGCGAGAAAACTCTCATTTTAACCCACATTTCGTGAGAAAACTCAAATTTTAACCCACATTTTGTGAGAAAACTCTCATTTTAACCCACATATCGCGAAAGAACTAATTCTAACCCACATTTTTCGAGAAAACTCTCATTTTAACCCACATTTCGCGAAACAACTAATTCTAACCCACATTTTTCGAGAAAACTCTCATTTTAACCTACATTTCTCGAGAAAACTCTCATTTTAACCCACATTTCGCGAGAAAACTCTCATTTTAACCCACATTTTGTGAGAAAACTCTCATTTTAACCCACATTTCACGAGAAAACTCTCATTTTAACCTACATTTCTCGAGAAAACTCTCATTTTAACCCACATTTCACAAGAAAACTCTAATTTTAACCCACATTTTGCGAGACTACTAATTCTAACCCACATTTTTCGAGAAAACTCATCTTAACCTACATTTCTCGAGAAAACTCTCATTTTAACCCACATTTCGCGAGACAACTAATTCTAACCCACATTTTTCGAGAAAACTCATTTTAACCCACATTTTGCAGAAGTTCTTCATGCTTCTCACGTGTGTAGCAGATGTAAGTGCGATTCCGAGTTAAAGTTGTCGGTATTTCTTGTGTGCTTCCATATTTTCCTGTCTCTGGTGGGCTTTTGTTCCACTGAACTGTGACTCTTTAAGCTGCTGCTCTGAAGCACAATGTAAAGTCGATGTCACAGTCCTGCACAGAATCATTCCAGCCGACCAGCCCGAGACAAGTGGAGAAAAGTTCCCTGTCAGGCGTCTTCCATGAGACAAAGTGTCCCGCTGCTCGCCGCTCCAATCGACCTTCATCACCGAGGTAAAATAGAAAAAAAAAAAAGACAAAAACAGGCTTGTTGGGAGTTCATCAGTATTATCTAATCAATCCCCTGCGGACACTCTGATTTACAGTCTCCTCGCTGCCTACACCCACATTCAAAATCACTCTCCGGTTATTCTCAGCTTCTCCCTCCCGTCCTGAAAAACCCAGAGTCGTGACGTCAGAGGCAACAGGCCGACAGACAAACACCTGAAGTGCTGCACGGATTCCAGTCCTGCAGAGCCCAGGGGGGGTCTCCTCCCGGGCCGTGGTGACCTCCACTCCAACAGGAAGCAGCGTGTTAGTGCATCACTGGTGTGTGGAGGAGTTTTTTACCTCCCCGACGCCTCGACTCCCAAACTTTATCTTCCTTCAGGGTTTCATTCATGTTTCGTCCCTCAACGCCACAAAGGGGATGTCCCTTTTGGTTGTTTGTTTTTAAATGGAAGGGCCCGTTTATACGGCAACAAGTTCAAGAGAAAATATAAACACCGTCAGCGACCCTGGAGAAAGTCCAGGTTTGGCTTCGCAGTAACTCAGTGGAAAGAGCAGCTCCCTTCCTGTGTCTTCATATAAAAGCGCAACTTTATTTTGGCGATTAATTTAAAACGATTTACTCGTTTAATAAAATTTACGCAATTAAGGCAGTTGTGTTTACTTTCATTTCATTTTGTCCTCTTCTAGATCTCCCATCATGCACCAGTCAGCAGTATCCACCAGGAGAATACTTATTGTCTTTCAATAGCATGACGAAGCAATGACCCGCCCTCCTCTGCCTCTAATTGGTCGCTGATTTGATTGGTCAATGTTAATGTTTACTTTGCAGCATGAGGGCCGGCGAGCCAATCAGAGGCTGAGTTAACCGGTGAATTATAGTGAAATAATGTGACAATGATAAAGAACATTTTAGACGACTTTCTCTAAAGAGTCGTCTGACATGAAATAACATCTGTTGCTCTGATACAGTTGTTACTTGTCACAGTAAAAGCCCTGGTAGATTCTTGGTGTGGCTGCTTCAGTTCCGCTCTCAACCTGGACGATTCGTTCTCTCTGTCGCCGCCACATGTCTGTTCTACCGCCTGTTCTACCGTCTCTGCTCACTGAACCCGTCCCTTTGTCTTCAAACACCGCCGTACAATCGCCTCACTGTCTCGCTCTCCTTCAGTTCTGGCTTTCATCTCCGGCGCTCACCTGCTCCTTATCTCCCCTGGTTTCTGTTCGCCTCTTTATCTGATTGCAGTCGTTCAGATTCTCGGCTGTGTGGCGAACCAGCGACTCACATGTCTCTGTCAGGATCCGTCTGTACCCCGACCCCTCAGGATCCGTCTGTACCCTGATCCCTCAGGATCCATCTGTACCCTGACCCCTCAGGATCCATCTGTACCCCGACCCCTCTGGATCCATCTGTACCCTGACCCCTCTGGATCCATCTGTACCCTGACCCCTCAGGATCCACCTGTACCCCGACCCCTGAAGATCCATCTGTACCCTGACCCCTCAAGATCTGTCTGTATCTTGACCCCTCAGGATCCGTCTGTACCCTGACCCCTCAGGATCCGTCTGTACCCTGACCCCTCAGGATCCGTCTGTACCCTGACCCCTCAAGATCTGTCTGTATCTTGACCCCTCAGGATCCGTCTGTACCCTGACCCCTCAGCATCCGTCTGTACCCCGACCCCTCAGGATCCGTCTGTATCTTGACCCCTCAGGATCCGTCTGTACCCTGACCCCTCAGGATCCATCTGTACCCCGACCCCTCAGGATCCGTCTGTATATTGACCCCTGAAGATCCATCTGTACCCTGACCCCTCAAGATCTGTCTGTATCTTGACCCCTCAGGATCCGTCTGTACCCTGACCCCTCAAGATCCATCTGTACCCTCTCCCCTCAGGATCCGTCTGTACCCCGACCCCTCAGGATCCGTCTGTACCCCGACCCCTCAGGATCCGTCTGTACCCTGACCCTCAGGCCTCCAGTCACTTCAGTACAAACAAAAGGTTACGCACAGGAAAAGCAGCGCCTTTTGTTTCTGCAAAGTTCTGTGTTTTCCCAGCATGCCTCCCTGCTGGTGTGTAATTAGTAATCACTCCTGTAGGCCCGGCCAGTGAGGGGAATGGCGGGGGGGGGGGGGGGTGGACCCCCCACCGCTGTGGACACATAGCGAGTACAAAAGGACACATGCAGGAATAAGTAAATTAACTCTCCATAAAAACCCTGTGGTGTCGTTGCTTGGCAGTGTCATTGTGTGATTGTTTACGTTTTAGACCCGAGGTTTCCTTTGGAGGCGTGAGGGAATTATAGGCTGCTGCTGCAACCAACACACAGTGACAAACAACTAACACACAGTGACAAACAATCAACACACAGTGACAAACAACCAACACACAGTGACAAAGAACCAACACACAGTGACAAACAACCAACACACAGTGACAAAGAACCAACACACAGTGATAAACAACCAACACACAGTGACAAACAACCAACACACAGTGACAAACAACTAACACACAGTGATAAACAACCAACACACAGTGATAAACAACCAACACACAGTGACAAACAAACAACACACAGTGACAAACAACCAACACACAGTGACAAACAACCAACACACAGTGACAAACAACTAACACACAGTGATAAACAACCAACACACAGTGATAAACAACCAACATACAGTGACAAACAACAACACACAGTGACAAACAACCAACACACAGTGATAAACAACCAACACACAGTGACAAACAACCAACACACAGTGACAAACAACCAACACACAGTGATAAACAACTAACACACAGTGATAAACAACCAACACACAGTGACAAACAACCAACACACAGTGATAAACAACTAACACACAGTGATAAACAACCAACACACAGTGATAAACAACCAACACACAGTGATAAACAACCAACACACAGTGACAAACAACCAACACACAGTGATAAACAACCAACACACAGTGATAAACAACCAACACACAGTGATAAACAACCAACACACAGTGATAAACAACTAACACACAGTGATAAACAACCAACACACAGTGACAAACAACCAACACACAGTGATAAACAACTAACACACAGTGATAAACAACCAACACACAGTGATAAACAACCAACACACAGTGACAAACAACCAACACACAGTGATAAACAACTAACACACAGTGATAAACAACCAACACACAGTGATAAACAACCAACACACAGTGATAAACAACCAACATACAGTGACAAACAACAACACACAGTGACAAACAACCAACACACAGTGACAAACAACCAACACACAGTGACAAACAACCAACACACAGTGACAAACAACCAACACACAGTGATAAACAACTAACACACAGTGATAAACAACCAACACACAGTGACAAACAACCAACACACAGTGATAAACAACTAACACACAGTGATAAACAACCAACACACAGTGATAAACAACCAACACACAGTGACAAACAACCAACACACAGTGATAAACAACCAACACACAGTGATAAACAACTAACACACAGTGACAAACAATCAACACACAGTGACAAACAACCAACACACAGTGACAAAGAACCAACACACAGTGACAAACAACCAACACACAGTGACAAACAACCAACACACAGTGATAAACAACCAACACACAGTGACAAACAACCAACACACAGTGACAAACAACCAACACACAGTGACAAAGAACCAACACACAGTGACAAACAACCAACACACAGTGACAAACAACCAACACACAGTGACAAACAACCAACACACAGTGACAAAGAACCAACACACAGCGATAAACAACCAACACACAGTGATAAACAACGAACACACAGTGACAAACAACCAACACACAGTGACAAAGAACCAACACACAGTGATAAACAACCAACACACAGTGACAAACAACCAACACACAGTGACAAACAACTAACACACAGTGATAAACAACCAACACACAGTGATAAACAACCAACACACAGTGACAAACAAACAACACACAGTGACAAACAACCAACACACAGTGACAAACAACCAACACACAGTGACAAACAACTAACACACAGTGATAAACAACCAACACACAGTGATAAACAACCAACACACAGTGATAAACAACCAACATACAGTGACAAACAACAACACACAGTGACAAACAACCAACACACAGTGATAAACAACCAACACACAGTGACAAACAACCAACACACAGTGACAAACAACCAACACACAGTGATAAACAACTAACACACAGTGATAAACAACCAACACACAGTGACAAACAACCAACACACAGTGATAAACAACTAACACACAGTGATAAACAACCAACACACAGTGATAAACAACCAACACACAGTGATAAACAACCAACACACAGTGATAAACAACCAACACACAGTGATAAACAACCAACACACAGTGACAAACAACCAACACACAGTGATAAACAACCAACACACAGTGATAAACAACCAACACACAGTGATAAACAACCAACACACAGTGATAAACAACTAACACACAGTGATAAACAACCAACACACAGTGACAAACAACCAACACACAGTGATAAACAACTAACACACAGTGATAAACAACCAACACACAGTGATAAACAACCAACACACAGTGACAAACAACCAACACACAGTGATAAACAACTAACACACAGTGATAAACAACCAACACACAGTGATAAACAACCAACACACAGTGATAAACAACCAACATACAGTGACAAACAACAACACACAGTGACAAACAACCAACACACAGTGACAAACAACCAACACACAGTGACAAACAACCAACACACAGTGACAAACAACCAACACACAGTGATAAACAACTAACACACAGTGATAAACAACCAACACACAGTGACAAACAACCAACACACAGTGATAAACAACTAACACACAGTGATAAACAACCAACACACAGTGACAAACAACCAACACACAGTGATAAACAACCAACACACAGTGACAAACAACCAACACACAGTGATAAACAACCAACACACAGTGACAAACAACCAACACACAATGACAAAGAACCAACACACAGTGACAAAGAACCAACACACAGTGACAAACAATCAACACACAGTGACAAACAACCAACACACAGTGACAAAGAACCAACACACAGTGACAAACAACCAACACACAGTGACAAACAACCAACACACAGTGATAAACAACCAACACACAGTGACAAACAACCAACACACAGTGACAAACAACCAACACACAGTGACAAACAACCAACACACAGTGACAAAGAACCAACACACAGCGATAAACAACCAACACACAGTGATAAACAACCAACACACAGTGACAAACAACCAACACACAGTGACAAAGAACCAACACACAGTGATAAACAACCAACACACAGTGACAAACAACCAACACACAGTGACAAACAACTAACACACAGTGATAAACAACCAACACACAGTGATAAACAACCAACACACAGTGACAAACAAACAACACACAGTGACAAACAACCAACACACAGTGACAAACAACTAACACACAGTGATAAACAACCAACACACAGTGATAAACAACCAACACACAGTGATAAACAACCAACATACAGTGACAAACAACAACACACAGTGACAAACAACCAACACACAGTGACAAACAACCAACACACAGTGATAAACAACTAACACACAGTGATAAACAACCAACACACAGTGATAAACAACCAACACACAGTGATAAACAACCAACACACAGTGATAAACAACCAACACACAGTGATAAACAACCAACACACAGTGATAAACAACCAACACACAGTGACAAACAACCAACACACAGTGATAAACAACTAACACACAGTGAAAAACAACCAACACACAGTGATAAACAACCAACACACAGTGACAAACAACCAACACACAGTGATAAACAACTAACACACAGTGATAAACAACCAACACACAGTGATAAACAACTAACACACAGTGATAAACAACCAACACACAGTGATAAACAACCAACACACAGTGACAAACAACCAACACACAGTGATAAACAACCAACACACAGTGATAAACAACCAACACACAGTGATAAACAACCAACACACAGTGACAAACAACCAACACACAGTGATAAACAACCAACACACAGTGAAAAACAACCAACACACAGTGATAAACAACCAACACACAGTGACAAACAACCAACACACAGTGACAAACAACCAACACACAGTGATAAACAACTAACACACAGTGAAAAACAACCAACACACAGTGACAAACAACCAACACACAGTGACAAACAACCAACACACAGTGATAAACAACCAACACACAGTGACAAACAACCAACACACAGTGACAAACAACCAACACACAGTGATAAACAACCAACACACAGTGACAAACAACCAACACACAGTGACAAACAACCAACACACAGTGATAAACAACCAACACACAGTCAGGGTCCGTCCACACCAGGAACCTGGTTCACCTAAACCAGATGTTTCTGGCCTGTCGTCCACATGAGGCGGTTTTAGAAGTGTGAAAACAGATTTTTTTTTAACACGGATCCATGAAAGACAGCAAAGACGATCGTCTGTGGTCATCAAAGGTCATGATCAAGGAACCACAGTGGTGACCTGTACGCTGAGGGATTGTGCTGTTTTATGATAAATCTTAAGATCAGACGTGATCATGAACAGTTTCAGATGTAAGTCAAAGTACATGAAGTGTCGACTCATCTGTTTATAAAGTCAATGAAACCAGCATCAACGTTAATAAAATCTATTCTCAATCTAATTTCACTCCTAAAGAACAGATAAAAATGTAACTTTGTCTTCATGCAGCGTTCTACTTTACCCGCCATCATAAATTCACGCATCACATTTGTGCTCGTTTCGTCAAGCGATTAGATGAAAGTAAAGTTTCTGTAGTGAAGCAAGAGGAGGTCAGAATGAATCAAATAATACAAACCACACAATCAGTGTGGTTTACTTGTCGAGCGCCACTTCAAACAAACTGATTTTATAAAAAAACACAAGGTGATTTTCTTTTCCCCCCCAACCTTAAGCTCTTAAGCCTGCAGCTTTTACATTTCTGCCTCAATAAACCGCCAGACTCCACAACAGAACAACCTTCAGCTCTATTAACAACCGAGAATAAAGAAACATTCAAACTCTCCCGGAAAAACAAATGTTTACTGACAAATGTAAATGATAATCAACAACCAGGCAAAAGAAACGCTAAACTCTTGTACGAAATGAAACCTTGTTTAAAAGTGACCTGGAGGTTGATTTATAGAAGAAGAAGCTTCGCTCATCAAGCAGGAAGTGACGCTACAACAGTCAGCCATAACATTATGACCTCCGACTTCTCTGAGTTTCTCTTCATCGCGGCTCGTTACCAAGTCCGTTAGCGGGTCCGAGTGAAAACACAAAACCTTTCTTGAGTTTACGACCTGTCTGTCCACTAGAATGTCCTGTACTGCCACTGTTAGTGTCTATGGCCGATTGTTCTCTGCTGCGTGTGTGTTTTCATCATTAAAACAAACAACGGCACCACCTAGTGGCCTGGCATGCTAATCACATTAATCACTCCCACTGCCTCAGGTTGGAATCCATAACAAGAATCAAAATGCAGAAAGAACGATGTGTTTGACCTTGAAACGTTGTGTGACTGCAGCCTTAGCGGCAAGATATATAAACACTAATTATAGTCGGATCCATATTTCATTCACATGATGAAGAGAGCTGATAATCCGGGGGATTAAATCCTGTTGGTCTTCGTTAGGTTTTGCTTGCAGCGATGAGTTGTACGTGTTCAGAGACCGGGGCCGGGTCTCTTAGAGGAGGCAGGTTACGTTTGTGGGTCCATGTCAGAGATGTTTTTCCTCAAACATTCTGATACGGCGAGTTTGGAAAAGTTAAATTCCGAGAGTCAACAGTATTACTCAAGTTGAACTCGGTATTTTCCTTCACATTTTGTTCAGGTTTCCTCAAACAGTCTGAAGACAAACGAATGAATTTAAATTGTGTGAGATTGACAGTGATTCCTCACCTGCCCACGGTTCACCTGCTGTTACCTCAATGTTGCTCAAGGGCACTTTGGCCTGCTGACATGGCAAAAGGAAAGAGTGAACCTGCAACGTGGAGCTTGAGCCCATTTAACTGACCCAAAGCCAAATATTCCAATGCTTGTTTTAATGTTTTTCTCTTTGTTGAGATTAATTATTATTGTAAAACGTGAGGACAAGGCGGCGGTTGGTTGTTCTCGTTTTCTGTTCTTTCTATTCCAGTAAACAATACTTGCTCACGCTGCACGGTAATCATGAACATTAACCAATCAGATCAGTGAATGCAGCGAGGACGAGCCAATCAGAGGCAGAGGAGGGCGGGGCCTGGCGTCTTAGAGAAATAATAGTGGATATGGTTTGTAGAGCCTGCAGAGTGGTGCATCATGGGGGATTTAGAAGTGGGTGTACACAATCAAGTGGGACTCTGGACGAACCTGGAGACGTCTGAGGAAAGTGAGCAGCGAAACTGTTTCCAGCGCCGGCGAGGCGTCTTGAAAGCGTCTCACCGTTCTGACATCCAGCGCCTCTCCAAAGGTCGCGGAGCTTCACCGAGCCTGACAGCAAGTCAGACGCACGGTTCCCGGGGTGGGTGTGGATTATTACGGTCTGTCAGGAGGAATGACGGGCTGCTCCCGCCCCGGAGTCCAACCTCCGGCTCCACTCCGGCGGAGGCTCTTCGGGCTCGCAGCCAGAGTTTTAATGAGCAGTCCGACCTGTTGAAGCGCGGCCCGACCCCGGGGGCACGTTGGACACGAGGCCCAGCTAATGTTCCCCGCCCCGTCACCCCCGCCGCCGCTTCGGGCAGGCCAAACTCGCAAATTAAAAGGCACAGCGGGCGCGAAGGGACGGGAGCGCTGATTGCGGCTCAAAATCACAAACGCACAATCAAGGTATTGTAATAATGGAAATGTGGCTCGCCGCCGTCTGTTTACCGAACGTCCGGGTGTTTTGGAAGCGCTGGGGTTTGTCTTGACATTTCCAGAAGTCCCACTGCGCCGCCATTCTGAACGAGAGCTGCTCATTATCACCCGGACGCCTCGTGTGGGATTCTCACGAGGCCGGCCGACGTCCAGGGCGACGGCGGATAATCGATGAAACCTTTCCGACGCCGCGCTCGCTCCCCGCCCAATCTGTGCTAATCAGGTCTCCTCATGAACGGCGCCGCCGCCGCCCCCAACGCCTCACAGCGCTCAGCCGCCATTAATTTGCATCATCATCAGTCCCAATTGTTTACTTGTCGCGAGTGATCATTTAATTAGGTAACTTCAGATTGAGGATCCAAATATTATGGACGGATTAGAAGGCGCTCGTCTCCGGCGGCAGCGCGGAGGAGGCCCCGCGCTCCGGAGCGCGAGCATCAATCACATTTAGATGTAAATGCATGTAATTATCTGACGGAATCATCAAACGTGACTCACCGGGAGAGGAAATGGGGCGCTTGTTGCTTTAATTCTGTGTGAAGGAGACAAAAGCCTCTCGGAGGCGCAGCTTCCAGCCAAGAAGAGCTCCGCTGATGGAAACGGCTGTAAAGTAACACCCACTTACCCCGGAGCTTCCCGAGAAGAAAAGAGATTCTCAGTCGTCAGTGAACACCGATGCTATTCCTCCGAGGAGCCCAAGGTTAGCTTTGAAAACAAACACTTCAGAAACTCCTGTTCCTCACAGCTTCTTGTTCTCCAAGGACAGAAAGGGAGACGCATTGTTTTTAGTTGGCGTCAAGTCTGCAGTTTGAAGTGATTCTTCGTGGAGTCCGCCGACACATCACTGAGACAGAGTTTTAGTCGAGAGACGCTGAAAGAAACGACGCGACAAAGGTAAAACCAGTTGGTGATAAATATCTTATTTTGTGGCTTGAAATGGGTGAACTGAGTCGGACTCAAACGAACCAAAATCAAAGTTCAAAGTTCGTATCAGACTCTAAAACAAAGTGTGAAAGTCACTCCAATCTTAATAAAGAACCAATTTTGATTAATTCAAATACAGTGAAATGTAGCAACAACTTTTCCTCTCGCGGTTTCATTCTGCGTGTTTTTAGTTTCTGGAAACGCTCAGGATCCTGGCCGCCATGTTGGGAGTGACTCATCCTTCTGCACATGCTCAGTAGAGACCATCAGAACAAAGTTTCCTCTGAGCTGTCGTGACTCTCAGTACATGTTCTCCTGGACTTTTATTTTGACAGTCACTGCAAGTTCATTGATCTCTGCTGCCAGTGTGTGTGTGTGTGTGTGTGTGTGTGTGTGTGGGTGTGTGTGTGTGTGTGTGTGTGTGTGTGTGTGTGTGTGTGTGTGTGTGGTTTCAATACTAACACTCACAGCGCCCACTAGTGGCCCAACATGAAAGCCTCCCACTCTATTTTCAGCTGTGGACAGTTTTAAAGTGGAGTTCATCCTCGTGAGACTGAAGCTCTTGAAACCAGTTAAACTTCCCGGCGGTTAAACTTCAGGCTCTGGGTCTCATCCATCTTCCGCCCGGCAACTTTTTTTCTTTGAGAGTAAAAAGTTTGTGTTCATTTCCGAGGCTAACCGCGCGGCGCAGCGGAGCGTGACGCGGCTGAATGGACGGACTTAATCCTCCGTCGTAGTTTCAGATTGTGTGTCTGATGGTCAGAAAATCTACTGAGCAGCGACACAACGAGCATTTGTCAGGAAACAGATCCGGAGTTAGAGGACGAGACGGCTTCATCTTTAACTTGGTGACTTTGTTGAATTAGTGACGAGAACAAAGTTGCAGCAATCCACATTATTTATGTGGAAAATGTGATAAATAAACTTTCAGTAATACAATGATGCACAAACTTTCTAAAAAAAAAAAAAAGGGTTATTTTTGTATTTAATTCCAGGAATATGGCACTCCACATGTTCAATCACATACAGTATATAGTCTACAGAGCCGTCCCTCCAAAGATTGTTTTTCAGATTTTCAAACTCAAGTTGCTCTCTTACGTATGTACTGTGGTTGTCATAATGTAAATAAATCAAATGTTTTGGTCCCAGAAAACGACTCCAGACGAAGTGACTCCAGTCAGCTGAGAGTTTAACAATAAATCATTCCACCATCAACTTTGTTGGTAAAAAGTTTCCATTATGTTTTATTTCGGCACGTTCAATTATCTGGCACGACATTTTATTTTCTGACATTGTTTTAAAAATAGTTTCCCTATTTTTAGCCATTGATTTTACAGCGTAGTCTTGAATCTACATTGAAAAAAAAAAACCTTATTTCATGATTTCTCTGTAAAATTCACTTGCTACTCCGTTTCCATGGCGACGGAGTCGGAGCATATTTGAAATGCTGCGTTTTCAAAAAGTCCCACCTTCCTAGCCCGAATTTAAAAGTATTCCGAGTCGCTGTAAACAGACACACAGACGGCGGCGAAAGTTTTCCGGTTTTTATTCACTTGAAAGCGTTGTCGTGGAAACGGCGCCCGACTTTGAGCGACTGTCTGAGTTCTGCAGGGTGTGAAAAACACGGACGCCTCCCGCTCCCCCCGTCGCTCAGCTTCTCGGCGTGACGCTTTCGGCTCTCTGAGTTTCCGCTCTGCCCTGCGGCAAGAAGTCGCAAGGTCGAACTGAGGAGGGGAAACGAGGCGGCCGAGCCTCTTCTCGCCTGGGAAAAGAGCATTTCGGGTGTTCAGGACGCGTCCAGGAGCCGCGACACTCGATCCCCGATCGATACTGCGAAATAAGATCTCCGCCCCCGCCCCCCCCCGGGGGGGAGGTGGTGGTGGTGGTGGTGGGGGGGGGGTCGTCATGTAATGCCAAGACGGTCGCCTCAGTTCTCCTGCCTACGCTCTCTTTTAGAGAACACACACACACACACACACACTGGCAGATCTGTCAGGGTTGAAGCTACAACCGAACGAATGTCAAGAAGTGACAAATGTGTGAGGAAAGCACCGGTTTCCTCCGTTCCCGGGGGCTGAGGTGAACATCGAAGGTTAAACGGGACGCCGCCGCCGCCGCGCTGCTCACACTGAATTTCCCCAAAAACTCCAAACCGGAGAAGTTTGAGCTCTCCGGCGCACCCCGCGCTCGCCGCGCAGTCACAACGTCGCGGAAAACACGCGCGTTGTAATTTTCCGGTGTGCGGCGTCCCGACAAAGCTCGCCGTCTCGCCTCCGTTTTAATCGTCTCATCTGCTACTTATCAGCCGCCGCTTTGTGCCGAAGCACCAATGTTACTCCAGGAAAACACGCGACGTAATTATGAGAAGTAACTTACTGGATAATTCATTTTTTGTAATCCTCCGCTGCTTTTCTCTGATAACATCAGTCTGAAAAACGCTTCATGTGTCTTCATTTAATTGCTTGTTTTCTGCCACGAGCCTTAATAAATCACACGTTTCTAATATTTCCTGAACTGTTTCCAGCTATAACGTGATTTTTATTGTGAAAAAAAAAACCTCTCAAAACTAATTACGTTCAG
Organism: Blennius ocellaris; assembly: GCF_963422515.1. Classification (NCBI taxonomy): domain Eukaryota; kingdom Metazoa; phylum Chordata; class Actinopteri; order Blenniiformes; family Blenniidae; genus Blennius; species Blennius ocellaris. Next base: position 20,925,556 of record NC_137665.1, on the reverse strand, counting down.
TCTTTACTTTTAGCCTTGATAAATTTAAATTGTTCACGTTTTTTTTTTTTTTTTTTTACATTTTCTGAACAGCAAAAGCTTTGATTTTAAAAAGTCAATTTTTTTTGCCTTCAGCCGTCAATAATTCTACTTCTTCACCTGTAATTTTTGACGGTTCCTCCAACCTGAAGCCTCTGGGCCAGGCTGGGCTGTGTCTGGGGGCTGGTCAACAGGGCGCCACCTGCAGGCTGCAGGAGGAACTCATCGGCTGACACCGTTATGGAACGCGCACCGACGTTGGTGTTGCTGGTTAGCTGGTTAGCTGGTTAGCTCCAGCTCCGGGGGAGTTACAGCTGATGGCGACCACCGAGCCTCACCTGGTCCCTGATGGACGGAGCTGAGACTCCATGTTGTCTCCACTGATCCTCCTCCGTCCCTGCACTGCTTCATACACAGCACGGACATTCTCTGTCACGTTTCTCCATCAAGAGCAGCTGATCTCCAGAGGAAACATCCAGCTGATCTCCAGAGGAAACATCCAGCTGATCTCCAGAGGAAACATCCCGCTGATCTCCAGAACAAACATCCAGCTGATCTCCAGAGGAAACATCCAGCTGATCTCCAGAACAAACATCCAGCTGATCTCCAGAGGAAACATCCAGCTGATCTCCAGAGGAAACATCCAGCTGATATCCAGAGGAAACATCCAGCTGATCTCCAGAGGAAACATCCAGCTGATCTCCAGATGAAACATCCAGCTGATCTCCAGAGGAAACATCCCGCTTATCTCCAGAACAAACATCCAGCTGATCTCCAGAGGAAACATCCAGCTGATCTCCAGAGGAAACATCCAGCTGATCTCCAGAACAAACATCCAGCTGATCTCCAGAGGAAACATCCAGCTGATCTCCAGAGGAAACATCCAGCTGATCTCCAGAGGAAACATCCAGCTGATCTCCAGAGGAAACATCCCGCTGATCTCCAGAACAAACATCCAGCTGATCTCCAGAGGAAACATCCAGCTGATCTCCAGAACAAACATCCAGCTGATCTCCAGAGGAAACATCCAGCTGATCTCCAGAGGAAACATCCAGCTGATATCCAGAGGAAACATCCAGCTGATCTCCAGAGGAAACATCCAGCTGATCTCCAGAGGAAACATCCAGCTGATCTCCAGAGGAAACATCCAGCTGATCTCCAGAGGAAACATCCAGCTGATCTCCAGAACAAACATCCAGCTGATCTCCAGAGGAAACATCCAGCTGATCTCCAGAGGAAACATCCAGCTGATCTCCAGAGGAAACATCCAGCTGATCTCCAGAGGAAACATCCCGCTGATCTCCAGAACAAACATCCAGCTGATCTCCAGAGGAAACATCCAGCTGATCTCCAGAACAAACATCCAGCTGATCTCCAGAGGAAACATCCAGCTGATCTCCAGAGGAAACATCCAGCTGATATCCAGAGGAAACATCCAGCTGATCTCCAGAGGAAACAACCCACTGATCTCCAGAGGAAACAACCAGCTGATCTCCAGAGGAAACATCCAGCTGATCTCCAGAGGAAACAACCCGCTGATCTCCAGAGGAAACATCCAGCTGATCTCCAGAGGAAACATCCAGCTAATCTCCAGAGGAAACATCCAGCTGATCTCCAGACGAAACATCCAGGAAACATCCCGCTGATCTCCAGAGGAAACATCCAGCTGATCTCCAGAACAAACATCCAGCTGATCTCCAGAGGAAACATCCAGCTGATCTCCAGAGGAAACATCCAGCTGATCTCCAGAGGAAACATCCAGCTGATCTCCAGAAGAAACATCCAGCTGATCTCCAGAGGAAACATCCAGCTGATCTCCAGAACAAACATCCAGCTGATCTCCAGAGGAAACATCCAGCTGATCTCCAGAGGAAACATCCAGCTTATCCTGACCAGTGATTCACAACCAGCAGCCCTGGTTTGTTTTCTAAAGCAGGGATGTCAAACATAAGGCCCGTGGACCAAAGCCGGCCCACAAAAAGCTCCACTCGGGCCAAACCACTGACTGCAGTTTAAACATTTCAAAGAAGTGTTTTGTGGGGGTTTTTTGGCAGAAAATATTTCTTCATAGACACAATGAATAGAATTCGAGCTGAATTCATCTTCTGGAGTGAAAAACTGCCAAAGTGTGAAACTTCAAGCTGAAGCGACAGCAGACCAGCAAACACCCAGTAGATAGTGGAAACCAGAGGGAGAGAAATCAATCATCATTACTGGTTATAACAGAAACTATTTCATATACAGGCTGATATGAGGTTCCTTCAACTTTAGGTCGTTATAGTTTACACTGGTAAACATTTGGGTTCCCAAAGTAAGACGTTCAGAATCACTGGTCTGGAGGAAGATTGTGTGGATGAAATTGAGAGGATTGATGAGTGAACAGCTCAGCAACTCGCTGCTCAACCTGGCGGGACGAAACACAATCAGTCGGTTTCCACATGTTGACGCTGAGACGATTTGACTTTACCTGTCGCCACCGCCAGTGGGGGGCGCTCATCCTCAAGACCTGGACTTTTGAAAATGTAACGCCACAACTGGTGTGTTTCCAGCGCAAAAAAAAAGGTCAGGGACGGAACGGAGCCTTCCGGAGCGGAACGGCAAAGTGTAGCCGGAGCCAAATCTGTTTCTCGTTTCCACTGTAGAAAGTAGGTTAAAAAGTAGGCGGGGCTTGTCTGTACCCCGACAGAAGGGGAGCGGAAAAGCCACCGCCTTCGGAGTGGTTGTTTCCAGAAAGTCAAATATTTGTTGCAGTGGAAACCTGAACCGTGACGGACTATACTGGTCAATTCCAGCACTTTCTGTGTGGTGGAAACGGGGATTAACCGCCAGAACAGACTGATCAAATATCACCTCTTAGTGAGTTTTAATCTTTTCATTCTTAAAATCAGTGTTTGATTCAGTCAACTGATTATGTGGTGTGTCGGTCAAATGCCAGGGCAGATTTTTTTGCCCACTGCTGGTCCTGAGAATGAAAAGAGTGAAAACATCCAGTTTGTGTTCATCACTAGTGTGAAGTCATTTGAATCAGCAGGATTTACACCTTTTAAAACATTTGATCATTCTTGTATCACACATAATATAAAAAAAACTATAAATGTGAGATTTTCTCAATCATTGACTGGTTTACATTTAAATATTTCAGGATTGAGATTCAGTTGTTTTGTTTTTTTAAGTAAAATTCTACTTTTTTACCGTTTTTCTGACATTTCAGCCGGTTCCACGGCGACGGAGTTATTTATTGAAAGCTGCTCGGAGCAGCGTCGAGGTGTAAACAGACACACTCAACATGCTTCACCTGAACTGCAGGAGAAGGTTTCTGTTTGACAGGCGCAGGGTAACGAGGAGTTTCTGTCTGAAGTTTGGATGGTTGTGGTGAACTGCTCGTTATGCTCCCCGAGCCGTCCTGAGTGCTGCTGTCTGGCTGCTGAAGCCGCTGCACAAGATGGAGGGATGGAAATAATCTGAGTGTGTTGCTTCAGTGTGAGGAGGTGTGACACTGATCCCAGTGTGTTCCTCCCCACAACGTCCTCTTTTCCTCCACTTTCCATTTGTGTCACATTGTGCAACCTGCCTGCAGGCGTTCGGCCAAACGAGGCCGAGTCACACTGAAGCTACCGGATCAGGCTGTTCTGACCGGTGCCGACTGCAAACTGGCCTCCTGATGCAACCCAGGAAAACGCTTGCTGGAAACTAAATGACTTTTAATGAGGTGAATCGTCCAAAAACCTCCAAGTGTTAAAGAGTCACACTCTGCTAGAGCCACTTCCTCAAGGTTCTCCAGCAGTTCTACTCGTCTCCACACCTGGACCGACGCCCCAGAAGAAGAAAGAGTGTCCTCTCTCTCTCCTGGCTTGTTCCAGGTTTTAAAAAGTGTGTTGCTCCAACCAGCCAATCAGAAATCAAACCCTATATAGTGTCATCGGGGGTTTTAGCCAATCACAATCAAGGTAGGCTCCTCCCCCTTTGACTCCTCCCACAATCAGGCAGCTCTGCTCTGGCACATGGCACCACGAGAGGAAGTACTTCCTCCTCTTCCCATAGATGGCCATGTGTGGGCGGAGCCAGTCCAGCTCACACAGACACAGCAGATTCTGAATGCAGCTCCTAGGATCCAATATTGTAATGGAGGAGAATCAAGGAGGAGCTGGAAACTTTGAATACGAGGTTTCTGGAGCGACCAGACCAAGAAAAGCTGGATGATATGACTTCTCTAAACCCGATGCCCCCCCCCCCCCCCCCCAGCGGGGAAGTCAGAATCATAACTCCGTTGTGTTGAGACAGAACTTCTCCCCTTGTGAGGCAGGGAAAGGTCACAGTCCAGTTCCCCAATAACAGAAGCTATACATATTCTCCAGCGCCATCGTCACGGGCGACACGGGGGGACGGCTGGCTGAACTCTGATCACTGTCGCCTCGGCGCCTCATCAACCGTCTGCTCTCCTAAACCTCTGGAGCACGACTGGTCATTCAAGAAAGCTTCAAAAAATACATTGTTCCCTGGAGCGTGACAATGTCTCCTCGGTGTGTGTGTGTGTGTGTGTGTGTGTGAGTGTGTGTGTGTGCGCTCCAGGCTGGGTCACACATTGGGTTCAGGGCAGTTTATGACTCTGAAGCAAGGTGGAGGTTGTAAAAACGTCGTCTTCACTACCACAGATTCCTATTGTGATTTAATCTGTGTGGGCAGCAGGCAGGAAACTCATTAATACTCATTTATTTACATTTCTCCTTTTACCCAAATAGGTGTGAAGTCATTACGAAATGTTTCATTACATTACGAGGGGGGCTCATTACGAAAACAAACAGTGCCCATCTTGAAAACTACGTGTTTTCGATGTTTCTGACGTTGCCGTGGAAACTGACAGTTTTCCAAAAGGTATAACCATGTTTTAAATCACTGTTATTTTTGTGTAATAACTTCTCTCCTGAATTGAGCTTATTTATTTCGCATCTTGATTGTTTTTATTGTTTTTGTGTCAGAAATGTTCCATTTTAATTTCTCGGACATCGAAAGACTTTCGTTTCCACATGAGAGGAAACATTTGCTGTCGTGTTGTAAAAACCTATGTTATGTTGTGTTTTCATTATAAAAACAACCCCACACACACACACACACACACACACACACACACACACACACACACACACACACACACACACACACACACCAACACCGACGAGTGGACCAACATACTAATTGCATCACTTTCAGTGATTTAAACTGAATCCGACCTCATTTTCATAAAACGTTGTCGTGTAAAGGTGAAACTTTTCTAAAACAAAAATTTCACTTGAGAAATTGTCATTTAAAGGAAGTCTGTGAATGTGAGTCAATGAAAAGTCCCCGGAAGTGATGAAAACACTGCAGTGTGACTCTAATCTGTGTCTCATATTTAAAGAGTTTTTACAAATGAAGGAAAGCCGATGGCAGAGCAGACAATCAATCTATTTCTACGTTAAAATGTTTCTTTTCTTGTTTTATACAAATGCAAATATTTCACATTATTATAAGGAGTGATGAGGAGTTTAGAGGTTTTCTTGGTTCAGAACATGTAATAACAGGATGTACCAGACCAGAGGAAACCATCTCCTCTTGTTTTGTTTTTTTTGGGGGGGGGGGGGTGAAACTCCAACTTTTTGCCTGCTGGGATTCTTCACTTTTGGTCCTCCTGGTTCTCGGAGTCCCACATTTCACGGCAAGGATAACGGCAGCTTTGTGTGATGTTACTTCTGACGGTTCGAAGAAGACATCAGATAAATCTGTGCTTATCCTTGTTAGTAATTCACAGACTCCCCGGAGCCGAGACGTCGTCCTTCAAGCTCGTGGTCGTTTGTGGATCAACGCTTTCTTCTGGAAATGTTAACTTCACCAGCGGAACAAAACTGGCGTGTTGTCAGCAAAGAAAATCACTTTTTTTTCCTTTAAAAAAAAAAAAAAAAACATGTTTTTTCATGAAAAGAAATGTCTGTGTCTTTGCAGGGCGCAATGTTTCCCCTCTGATGTTGTTTAATAAAGTTAAGATGAATTCATGGGCCCAAAGAGAAATAATGAAGCTGAGTGGAACAAAGAATAAATGTTTTAGAGCCGGAGAGCAGGGACGCACCATTAGGAGGCTCGGGAGTGTTTCACCAGAGAAGAAACATGGCGGCAACAATAGCCTGCAAAGTCATCAAAGATTGAGACGACTTAAAACACGAGGAGCTGAACTGACCTGAAATCTGAACCACCGTTTCAACAACTGCAACAAAACACAGACAAAAGTCAGATTCACTGCAAAATCTGTTTTCAATGTGTGTTAATGTGCTGAGAAACGTGAAACCGATCACATGGTTACCTTCAAACAATGAAAGTTGGCCGAGAAGGTGATTATGTGTTTATTGTGTCTATTTATTTATTGGTTTTATGGATTTGACCAACTTTTCACCCGAATTCCATGAAATCTTCCACCAAAATCTCTCTCTAGTGGATGGACCACCAAGTTGGATTGTTATTACAGTGACTGTCAAAATAAAACCACCAAGTTGGACAGTCATTACAGTGACTGTCAAAATAAAACCATCAAGTTGGACTGTCATTACAGTGACTGTCAAAATAAAACCATCAAGTTGGACTGTCATTACAGTGACTGTCAAAATAAAACCACCAAGTTGGATTGTTATTATAGTGACTGTCAAAATAAAACCACCAAGTTGGACTGTCATTACAGTGACTGTCAAAATAAAACCACCAAGTTGGACTGTCATTACAGTGACTGTCAAAATAAAACCACCAAGTTGGACTGTTATTATAGCGACTGTCAAAATAAAACCACCAAGTTGGATTGTTATTACAGTGACTGTCAAAATAAAACCACCATGTTGCACTGTTATTACAGTGACTGTCAAAATAAAACCACCATGTTGGACTGTTATTACAGTGACTGTCAAAATAAAACCACCATGTTGGACTGTTATTACAGTGACTGTCCAAATAAAACCACCAAGTTGGATTGTTATTATGGTGACTGTCAAAATAAAAGCACGAAGTCCAGGAGAACATGGAGTGAGAGTCATGACACCAGGGAGGAACCTTTGTTCTGATGGTCTCTACTGAGCATGTGCAGAGGAACTAGTTGCAGAGGAACTAGTTGCAGAGGAACTCGTTGCAGAGGAACTAGTGACAGAGGAACTCATTGCAGAGGAACTCGTTGCAGAGGAACTAGTTGCAGAGGAACTAGTTGCAAAGGAACTCGTTGCAGAGGAACTCGTTGCAGAGGAACTAGTTGCAGAGGAACTAGTTGCAGAGGAACTAGTGGCAGAGGAACTCATTGCAGAGGAACTCGTTGCAGAGGAACTAATTGCAGAGGAACTAGTTGCAGAGGAACTCGTTGCAGAGGAACTAGTGGCAGAGGAACTCATTGCAGAGGAACTCGTTGCAGAGGAACTAGTTGCAGAGGAACTAGTTGCAAAGGAACTCGTTGCAGAGGAACTCGTTGCAGGGGAACTAGTTGCAGAGGAACTAGTTGCAGTGGAACTAGTTGCAGAGGAACTAGTTGCAGAGGAACTCGTTGCAGAGGAACTCGTTGCAGGGGAACTAGTTGCAGAGGAACTAGTTGCAGTGGAACTAGTTGCAGAGGAACTAGTTGCAGAGGAACTAGTTGCAGAGGAACTCTTTGCAGAGGAACTAGTTGCAGAGGAACTCGTTGCAGAGGAACTAGTTGCAGAGGAACTCGTTGCAGAGGAACTAGTTGCAGAGGAACTAGTTGCAGAGGAACTCTTTGCAGAGGAACTAGTTGCAGAGGAACTAGTTGCAGGGGAACTAGTTGCAGAGGAACTCTTTGCAGAGGAACGAGTTGCAGAGGAACTAGTTGCAGAGGAACTAGTTGCAGTGGAACTAGTTGCAGGGGAACTAGTTGCAGGGGAACTAGTTGCAGGGGAACTAGTTGCAGGGGAACTAGTTGCAGAGGAACTAGTTGCAGGGGAACTAGTTGCAGGGGAACTAGTTGCAGAGGAACTCTTTGCAGAGGAACGAGTTGCAGAGGAACTCGTTGCAGAGGAACTAGTTGCAGAGGAACTAGTTGCAGAGGAACTCGTTGCAGAGGAACTCGTTGCAGAGGAACTAGCTACCAGGGCCGTGGAGCACCTTGGTGTTTCAGAAACGTTGTGTCTTGAGGGGTTCAGAGTAAAAATGGACCCAAAAACTGGATGACTTTTCACTTCAAAGCATTGGAGCGTCAGGATCAGGACTGGCGGAGGAAACCAGACTTCCCTGGATAAAAGCGACGAGGGGAGAAGATCATTGAGTCCACCGGCCCAGATGATCCCGGGGGTCGTCTCACTGCCCCCAGAGACACAGAATAAAAACACCTGTATTTTCCTCCATACTTTCTAGAAACAGTCGGAACCAAACACACCAGAGGAGCTTTGATTTATTTATACTGTTCTCTTCATCTCAAAGAGATTTTGTTCGTCAAGCCGTAGTTTCCCAGAGCGTGAGGGCGCTTCCTGCCTGCTGGTGGCTGGACGCCGGCCGCCGCTCCACCGGGGGGCGGAAGCAGCCGGAACATGAACACACTAAAAAATGAGAGCAGCCGCCCGCTCTCCCCTCCGTCACATTCCCACAAGGGCAGAAGGAGGTGAGGCGGCCTGGCACTTCACTGCTCCACCCTTCAGCCTGCATAATGACAGAGCAGGGCTCTCTCTCTCTCTCTCTCCCTCTCTCTCTCTCGCTCTCCCCCTCTCTCGCCCTGTGTCGGTCAGCTACCCAGAGAGAGGTGTTTAAAATGGATCTGGGTCACAGTGGGATCCCCTCTCTCCGCCCGCTGGAACCTGGAAGCATTCGCTTCATTTACGAGCCGCATGAATCGGCTCAGCCAATCTGCGTGACACCCCCACCCCCCCACCCCCGTCGGCTGCGTTACTCCTCCGCCCCGCCCTCCGCCCCGCTCCATCCTCGCGCCTCTAAAACGTGGTGCCTCCGTCTGGATGGGAGCTGATCTCCGTCCAGAGTGACGGGCTGAGATCAGCCTCCGACACTAAAACAACATGAAAACAAGCAGAACATTCCAAAACAGGTTCTATGGCTTCTGTTCATGACTGCACTACTGGGAGAGGCACCGCCTCCTCTGTTGCCATGGAAATGGAGATCAAACGATGTCGGCAGGGAGAGGCAGGCACACGACATTCCCTCTGGATAGTTATTGTTCTTACTACTGCTGCTATAGCGAATGTTATTACTACTGTTATTACTACTGTTAGTACTGTTTTGACTACTGCTGCTATAGTGACTGTTATTACTACTGTTATTACTACTGTTAGTACTGATATGACTACTGCTGCTATAGCGAATGTTATTACTACTGTTATTACTACTGTTAGTACTGTTATGACTACTGCTGCTATAGCGACTGTTATTACTACTGTTATTACTACTGTTAGTACTGTTATGGCTACTGCTGCTATAGCTAATGTTATTACTACTGTTATTACTACTGTTAGTACTGTTATGACTACTACTGCTATAGCGACTGTTATTAATACTGTTATTACTACTGTTAGTACTGTTATGTCAACAGTTTTACTACTGATATAACAACTAGTTTTGCTACTGTTCTTACAACTGTTAATACTGTTATGACAACTGTTATTACCACTGGTATTACCACAGTTTTACTACTGGTATTGCTACTGGTATTACTACTGTTTTATTATGGGTATAAACCACAGTTTTACTACTGGTATTAATACTATTTTTACTACTGTTTATACTACTGTTAGTACTGTTATGACAACTGTTATTACTACTGGATTACTACTGGTATTACCACAGTTTTACTACTCTTATTACTACTGGTATTGTTTCTGGTATTACTACTAGTATTACTACTGTTATTACTACTGGTACTACTACTAGTATTACTGCTGGTATTACCATTATTACTACTGTTATTGCTTCTGGTATTACTACGAGTATTACTACTGTTATTATTACTGGTATTACTACTGTTATTGCTTCTGGTGTTACTACTAGTATAACTATTGTTATTACTACTGGTATTACTACTGTTGCTGCTTCTGGTATTACTACTAGTATAACTATTGTTATTACTACTAGTATTACTACTGTTGCTGCTTCTGGTATTACACAGATTATATCTAATGCTCCTTTCCTTCTTCAGCTGCTATTACTTTTAATGTGCTTATTTTACACTGCTAGTACTGTTAACGCTTTATTAATGCGATGTACTTGATTGTTATTACGACCGATTTCTTTTGGAACTTTCAGTTACTTCATAATGTTTTGTTGTCTGCTCCACACAGACGACTCCATGTTTGTCTCTTTCCTGTATTTCCTTCAATACTACTGCTATTTCCCCCTGCCAGTAGTACTTCCAGTACTTGCTCTCCTGAATACTCTCAGTAGTAACCGTGTGAGTGGAGTTGCAGCAGGTGGAGGAATAACGTTGAGACGCAGCTCCTGACGAGGATTATACAATCACTCATGTTGGCTCTGAAGTGCAGAGTACCTCAGTAACACGTATATTAAAGAAAATCCCCTCGGGGAGATAAACTTGTGAACCTCGGTTAAACCGCCGGCTTCATTTTAAAGTCTGAACCTGACGACTCGGCTGCTTCCGGAAGCTTCTCTGGATGGGTTGGTGTGATTGGACCAAAGTCTGGCTTCATGATAACAAGGTGCAGACAAAAGTCCAGGTTGTAGTAGAAATGTGCAGATCTTTGTAAAAAGTCAAAATCTCATGATCAGAGACGTGGCGGCTCCCCGGCGGGAACGTCCTCCTCCTGCAGCCGCTGGTCTTTAGCAGCAGCTGGAAACCTTTTAAAAACAGTTAGAGAAGCGCCGCAGCAGAGGCTTCACTGTCCTCCGTCCTCTTATTGGGTGATAGACGAGCACATTTAAATGCAAATGGGCCGCAGAGACCAGACCCTAAGAAAAACAGCCGTACTGGAAATGGAGGCTGTGGGGATTATGTGAACTGTCTTCGCCGCTCCGGGTGGAGGAGCGCCTCCGTCATCTCCCTTTTCTTATTTGACCATCAAATCAACAGTTAGTGCAACATGGAGAGGAGCAGCTGCTCACAGCCCGGCCGTGATCAACCGCTCTGCTGCACCTCCGTTTACCGCTCTGAACCAATCACAGCGCCCGATCAGGGGTGGAGACGCTCTGGACACGTGGAGGACAATGTTGGACAAGCGGCGTTTTATCTACGACGTTTCAAGTGAAAAGACATCGTTTTTTACCTTTTTCCTCCAGAAATATTTCATGTTTACGCAGCAACGTTCCGAAAAAGAAGTTCATTTCCACATGAACAGCAAAAACAGTGTAGTTTTCATGTTGGGCCACTAGTGGGGGCTGTTAACACTGGAGAGCATTCTAGTGGACAGACCACCAAGTTAGATTGCTACTATGGTGACTGTCAAAATAAAACTACCAAGCTGGATTGTTATTATGGTGACTGTCAAAATAAAACCACCAAGTTGGATTGTTATTATGGTGACTGTCAAAATAAAACTACCAAGTTTGATTGTTATTATGGTGACTGTCAAAATAAAACTACCAAGTCCCAGGACGTATCTTCTGATATGTCACATGATGCAGTGACATCATCACCCTGGTCAGTCGTTGGGGGTCAAAGGTCATGGGGTCACATCACAAATAGTACAATGTGTGAACATGAGAGTTGAACGGTGACGACATGAATGGATTGAAACGAGCAGGACAGATGGTGGCAGCGTGGTGGATCAATAGCCTTGTAATCTTCTGGTTTCCATGGCGACACCGAGTGTAGTTCTAGTTTATTCCGTGTCTTAATGTATTTATTTCGTGTCCTTGATTGCTATTATTCTAAAACAGTTTCATGTCTTCACATCAATATTGTCTGACTTGATTCCCTGGGAACATTTCTAACGACACATTCTGCCGTTAACCCTTCCACACCAGGGGAAAGACTTGCTGCTGCGTCATTAAGCTGTGACATTAGCATTAACCAACGCGCAGTGGGGAAATGAAGAACAGAAGGCAGCTGATGACATGAATGGAAACATGTGAAATGTCACTTCCTGGTTTTCACTCGTCTTATTAAAGTTTGAATCTTGTTGTTTTTTTTGTTGTTTGTGTTTGTTTCTTACAACAGGAAACCACCATCATGAGTACCAGCACAGCCACCTGGACCTGACCGCACTCACCCCCAAACTGGGTAAGGACACACCTTCACCATGATGATGATGATGATGATGATGATGATGATGATGATGATGATGATGATGATGATGATGATGATGATGATGATGACGACAGACCTCACTCGACCCTCCACAAACACTGCAGTAACGTCCCTCGTGTGATGAGCTCTTTTCAATTTCACACACCAAAGTCTATCTTTCAGGGGGAAATTAAAATCTGAGCCGATTTTAAAAAAAGAAAAAGGAAAGAAAAGCTGTGAATAAATGAAAAACAAAAGAGAGAAAGTGCGATTATCACAGGGATCATCTGAGCACTTTTGCTCAAGTTATTGCAAATCCAATTACGGCGGCGCAGCGCCCCGTCCAGTCCCGTGAATGTGATTTAGTGTGAAAGAGGAGCAGCTTCCAGGGTGGGATTACTGCGACAATGAAATAAGACACGGCGCCGCTAAAGAGGCTTGTCGGTCCAAACGTTTCCAGGAGCCGGCAGAGCCGGTGCTGGAGGACATTCCCTCTCCTGGACGTCGCTATGGAAGCCAGTGTGGCTCAAAAATCTATTGGAAATGTATGAACAGAAATACTTTTCTCATTTTCAGATTAAACTGCATTTTTTTCTTTGACTCGTAAATTAAAAATTATTTAATTTCATTTTTTCATTTTATTATTTATTTCATTCATTTAAAACAATGCACCAGCAGCATTTCATGTGAATGAAAAGGAGCAGAAAGAAGTCAAACGTGTAATTTTATCAACACAAAATCATTTACAGTTCCAGTTCAGTTTATTTGAGTGTCACACGCAGCGTCTTTTTCCAAAACATCAAACACAAAATAAATAAATAAGGTTGATCTGCTGCTCCGCAGTGTCGTATTTCTGTTTCTTAAACACATCAATGGACTTAGAAGTTTTAGTTTTACAATCAAGATGGTTCCACAGACCGACTCCTTCCATTGAGATGCATTTTTCCTTTACGGCCGATTGAAACCTGGGTTTTGTAAAAACCTCAGTTCCTTTCAGTTCAGATCTACTTTTTCCCTTGGCGGTAAAATTTCCAGATGAGCTTTAAACATGGTTTTTAGAAGGTTTCTAAAAACTTTTAACGTTTTCATTTTAATTAAGTGACACAATAAGCAGCCTTGAAGAAGAAAATGAAAATGCAGTTTGGATGATTGGTGATTAATTTTTATTTATGAGTAAAAAAAAAAAAAAAAAAAAAGCAGTTTACCTGCTTTTTAAGGGTCAACGAGCTTCATGCTGCTGATACTGGGGTGATGCGTTCAGGTGCATCACGTAACTCAGATATTTCTTTCTCTTTTACTTTCCTCTTTTAAATTTGTATATTTCAATAGTCCGGAAATCATGGTAATCTGAAAGTGAAAAAGTATTCCTCTTAAAACATTTTAAATTGACGTTTGAGCCACATTGGCTTCCGTACGTCGGAGCTTCAGATCCAGGAGGTCAAACATGAAGCCTGTCGATCAAAACCCACTCCAATCCTCCACAACACCAAGACCACGGTCACAATTCAGAGTAAGATCTTTTTCTTTCTTCAATACGGAGCTGTGAAAGTAGCTTCCTGGTTTCTACCAAACTCAGAGCTCATACTGTCAGGGACACGTTGTTAAAAACTCCCACAATGCAACAGCCAGGGACGTTTTCTCGATTTCTCACTGGATTTTACCCCAGAGAGTTTTTGTTGAGAGCGGCGTCAGTTTCACAATAAATAAAAAGCTTAGATGTGAAGTTCATCGTGGCAATATTGTTTGGGTGCAAACCACTCAGGATAAACTAAAAACTAAACTTTTACACTCCTGGTTTGAAGCCGATATGAAGAAACATCGTCACAAGTCAAATTAGAGACTGAATCTCTTCCAAAGTGGTGAGAAATAAATAAACACACCAATATTCCAACTTGTACAATTAATAAACTCTCTAACTTTGCCTCTTAACACATTACCTTCACAGTAAACTGTAATTTTTATGATTATGATTATGATTATTTTTATTATTATTAGTAGTAGTAGTAGTAGTAGTAATTTTTTATTATTATTTATTACTATTATTCTCATTAATTATTATTATTATTATTATTATTATTATTATTATTATTATTATTATTATTAATATTAATAATAATAATATTATTATCATTATTTATTATTACTATTCATTATTATTATTATTATTATTATTATTATTATTATTATTATTATTATTATACTCATAAGGGGTGTTTTACATTTTTGTGGACAGTTTTTCCTCAGACTTTGTTAAATATAAGAATCAGGAGCAAGAAATGTAAATAAGAGAACATTTACTCAAACAGACAAGAAAAATGATTTCAAATTAAAACCTTTCTTAGCAGCTCTTCTTTCATAACTTACTTCAAATCAGCCGGTTAAGTTATGAGTTGATAAAACAGTGTGACAGTTTGTTCGTTTTCTTCCCTCTCGGTCTTCTCACTGGGTTTGGAAATGTGTCTGAAAAGTCCGTCACCACGAGACAAAACTCTCCCGACGCCACTTCAGGACGGTCTTGAGACGGGATCACAGCTCCGCTGCATAATTCAGGAGCTGCTGGTCGGGAGACGCTTCAACTCTCTGCAACGTTGCAGTCGCCTGCTGCAGGAATTACTGCAAAACATGTTTTTTGTAAATGTTTTCCAGGTGATTTCTCACCGACTGTAATTTCAGGCTGAAATGACTTGACAACGGTCAACAACACTTTATTGTGGCGAGCAGTCGTTATCTGTTACGTGGCTGACGGAACAGCGGGTTTCTTCTCGGTTTATTACGGCCTGCTGCTCCTCTTAGTGGCCCTTCAGGACTTCACTGCCTTTGTGCTGAATTATTGCTGGGAAAATAAAAAATATCGGTTTCGAGAAATTGTTCAAACAGACATTAAAAAAAACAAAAAACAACATGTCTGTGATTCCCAACCGGAGGCTCAGAGTCTCACCCTTCTCCTGCTCACAAGTCCACAGATTTAGATTTGGACTTTTAAAAAAAATTGCAAACTAGAATAAAGACAGAAAAGTTGTTTACAGACAATATTTTAAAGTTAAAACAGAAAACGAAGCGTAGAGTCACATTATATAAAATCCACTTCCTCAAGGTTCTCCAGCAGTTCTACTCGTCTCCACACCTGGACCGACGCCCCAGAAGAAGAAAGTGTGTCCTCTCTCTCCTGGCTTGTTCCAGGTTTTAAAAAGTGTGTTGCTCCAAGCAGCCAATCAGAAATCAAACCCTTTATAGTGTCATCGGGGGTTTAGCCAATCACAATCAAGGTAGGCTCCTCCCCCTTTGACTCCTCACACAATCAGGCAGCTCTGCTCTGGCACATGGCACCACGAGAGGAAGTACTTCCTCCTCTTCCCATAGATGGTCATGTGTGGGCGGAGCCAGTCCAGCTCACACAGACACAGCAGATTCTGAATGTAGCTCCTAGGATCCAATATTGTAATGGAGGAGAATCAAGGAGGAGCTGGAAACTTTGAATATGAGGTTTCTGGAGCGACCAGGAGGAGGAGGAGGTGAAGATGGAGGAGGAGGTGAAGGAGGAGGAGGAGGTGAAGATGGAGGAGGAGGAGGTGAAGATGGAGGACGTGAAGATGGAGGAGGTGAAGATGGAGGAGGAGGTGAAGGAGGAGGAGGTGAAGATGGAGGAGGTGAAGATGGAGGAGGAGGTGAAGGAGGAGGAGGTGAAGATGGAGGAGGAGGTGAAGACACAGGAGGAGGTGAAGGAGGAGGAGGAGGTGAAGACACAGGAGGTGAAGGAGGAGGAGGAGGTGAAGAAGGCAGAGGAGGAGGTGAAGAAGGAGGAGGAGGTGAAGATGGAGGAGGAGGTGAAGATGGAGGAGGAGGAGGTGAAGAAGGAGGAGGGGGTGAAGAAGGAGGAGGAGGTGAAAATGGAGGAGGAGGAGGTGAAGAAGAAGGAGGAGGAGGAGGTGAAGATGGAGGAGGAGGTGAAGATAGAGGAGGAGGTGAAGATAGAGGAGGAGGTGAAGAAGGAGGAGGGGTGAAGAAGGAGGAGGGGTGAAGAAGGTGAAGAAGGAGGAGGAGGTGAAGAAGGAGGAGGAGGAGGAGGTGAAGGAGGAGGAGGAGGAGGAGGAGATAAGCTGGATTATAGGACCAGTTTAAGACAGACCAACCAAACCCAGAACCTCCGGTTGGGAAACACTGATTCTATAAACAACCTCTTCATGTCGTCTCGTTGAATTGGATCAAATCTCGTAATTCCACACGCCCAGACCAGAGACTCTGACTCAGACTGAACTTTTGAAGTGCGACTGACGGTGGCGTCACTGCTGGCGTGTTGCCGCGGTAACGCCCGCTGACGTGGGTTTGGATGAAGCTTGATTGATTGACTGTCACTGATCCTCTCTCTCTCACTTGGATCCGTTAGCCCACAGACCAATGAGATACGGTAAGCAATACACATACATGGTGCTTATGTGTATTTTGTTCACCCCCTCCCCCTCCCCCTCCACCCGTTCCATCCCCAGTCAGGATCCAGAGTTACCCCTCCACTCCTCACCGGGGGTCATTTATCCTCCTCTTGTTTACCTTTTACTTTTTTTCTTTCACAGTGTTTGTGGGTTTTCTTTCTTTTTTTTTGCAGTCAATTCTTCACGCTGCTGCATCACAACCCATGACCTTCAGTCCTTTCTTCACGCATTACTTTTCCCTCCTTCACACACACACACACACACACACACACACACACACACACACACACACACACACACACACACACACACACACACACACACACACACACACACACACACACACACACACACACACACACCTCCTGCACCATATGTTCTCTGCGTTGTGTGTCCCCGTCCTCCTTGATGCGATCGTCCTATTTTGAAGCGCGGCTCCTGCGCCCCCCTGCTGTGCAGCCTGACCCCTGGCTGGCCGTCCTAAATACTGGAGCCCCGGGAGCCCGAAGCAGCGCCGGGAGTCACAATGGCGACTGACGGTGTTCCCAGAGTCCGCTCACGTTTAACGGCCTCCTGCAGGTCGTCCACTGCTAAACCTGAAGTAACCGGTTTCTGCGTCAGAGTACCTGGATGTATTCAGTAACGCCCTTGTGGGTAATAGTCAGTATTTTACTCAACTCCCGATTGTGAAGTAGGTCAGCAACATGGAGGCTGAAACACGAAGGGTCCGTTTACACGACAAGAGTTTCAAGTGAAAACGCTAAACTTTTATAGCGTTTTGGGTTTAAACAACAACGGCAATGAACACACAACTTTTTGCAAACAGTGGAGTCCTGGTCCTGGTCCTGGTCCTGGTCCTGGTCCTGGTCCTGGTCCTGGTCCTGGTCCTGGTCCTGGTCACCACGGCCGTAATAACTAATAGTTCTGCACATGCTCAGTAGAGCCAATCAGAACAAAGTTTCCTCTGTGGTGTCAAGACTCCCAGTCCTTATTCTCCTGGACTTGGTGCTTTTATTTTGACAGTCACTGTGATAACGATCCAACAGTGTTCATGTTTAGAGCTTGTTGTTCTCTGCTGTGTGTGTGTGTGTGTGGTTTCAGTCCTAACAACAGCACCCACTAGTGGCCCAACATGAAGACTCCATTGTTTTCAGCGTTGCTGAGGTTTCAGAGGAAACACACTGTTTTCAGAGCGTTGCCATGTAAACTGTCTTGACCTGTCGTGTAACCGGAGCTTTTATAAATCCGACCTGTTGTCCGAAGTCCGGAGCTGCAATCAAAGTTTTCTTGTTGTTTGACTGAAAGGAACTGTTACTCAGCCTTTGCTTCAGTTTACGACCGTCTTTAGTTTTAGCCTGCGGCGCTCGGAAATCGCTGAGTTCAGCGTCTCGGTTATCTGAGAGGTCATTCGGCTGTTTAAATGTCGTGGGTTTGAGGTCCGCAGGATTTCTGCCGTCGTTCAGTATTTCAGTGATTCCTCGTCGCCTCGTCGCCGTCGATGACGGAAGAATCCTCCTGAGACCTGCTGGACCACAGCTTGTTTCCCAGAAAACCAATCTAGAAAGACGGATTCAGTCATCAGCAGTCGCCCTTCATCTCAGAGCACATACCCCACCCCTCCACCCCCTCCACCCCCCCCACTCCTCCTCCTCCCTCCACTGACTCCCCGGTGTTTCTGATTGGCTGTGAGCTGACGGCGCTGCCCCGCTTCCTCCCCTGTCCCCCTGTAGAGCGACCCCAGCGCACGAACAACATCCTGACCTCGGCCACGGAGCCCTACGACCTGTCGCTCTCCAGATCCTTCCAGAACCTGAGCCATCTGCCGCCCTCCTACGAGCTGGCCCTCCAGCCTGACTTAAGTAAATACTCTCTGCACAGATTAAGTAGGTGGTCCTTCATTCGTCCTCCATCACTGCTGTCTTTCTGTTTTTTTCTATAGGCGTGGAATGACGTGGCCTTCATGGCCTCATGCATGGCTGGGTGGGGGGGGGGGGGGGGGGGGGTGGGGTCACCATCGCGGAGACGAGCTCCATGACGAGCCTCTCCAGACGTCTGGTGGCTCGTCATGCAGCTCGTCCTGCGACTTTTTCCACCTCTAACGGTGAAATCAAGTTAACATGCATGGCGAGGCGCCTCCGTCCTCGTTCCTTCCACTCGTCCGCCGGCTGACGGCTAATTGGCGAGTCATTTGGCTCCATCTGTGTCACGTTGTTAACGCCTCCTAATGACATATTAAGATGGGCCTTTTTCTGTTTTTCATCTGAATGGCTTCGATACGCCGACATGGCTGAACGTCTTGGCGGCTCCACAGTTCGTTATCGTCACGTTGACATTTCCTGCTTGATGACGGTCGCTGAACCTGGTTTCGGATTCGTTGCATGTTTTTAATGAATGAAGTGTTTCCCCCCCCCCCCCAAATAATTAACCTTTTTTTTTTTTTAAAGCTGCAATTATCCTGATGTATTGCTTGCACGTATTTTGCAGCAGTTCAACTTAAAAATGGTCAAAGTATAAAAACAACGAGCGAATAAAAACGGGATGGAAAGATTTCAGTTATTTATTTTCACATTGATTATCAATCAATAGAGAGGCTCTGACTCTTGTTACTGAACAGACAGTGAGAGAGAATATGTTCTTTCTCTGTTTCAAATCTATCTATCTATCTATCTATCTATCTATCTATCTATCTATCTATCTATCTATCTATCTATCTATCTATCTATCTATCTATCTATCTATCTATCTATCTATCTATCTATCTATCTATCTATCTATTCAGGGACCATGTACAAAAAACATAAATCTTAAAGAAAAGATGCTCGGTACCAGATTTTGTACCAGAACATTATGACACATATTGCAAATACATCCTGCAGTAAAACGTTGTTACATTAAAAATACCTATTAAAGTTTATCACCTGGTTTCATAAAGTGCATATAGAATACTAGAAATGTCAAACAACACATTATACCAACAAGGCAACGAGCAGGAAATCAACAGTACACATTTTAAATATAACCTACAAGTAAAGTTAATAATATTATTATCAACATCAGTAATAATCCTTCAACTTCATCAACTCGATTCCTAAAATTCATACAGAATACTATAACTATATATATACTATAACCCTGCAGGTTGTATTGATTTATTAATATTGTCTGACACACTAATCCTCCAAACTGAACACCTTGACGCCCATAGTGATGCTGGAGTGGCAGCTAGCTTGATGCTATCCTGATAGCATTGCTATGACGGCCACACAGTTTCAAAAAAACTCACACTGTCATTTTCAGAGTCGTTCCATTGGTGGTTGTTTGTGTCTTATGCCAATCGTCACACAAAGTTGATCAATAAACACTGGTCAAAGATCCACGATGCAAACCGGCGAATTTTACGTGACGTCATCCGTCAGCAGACGGAGGACGAGAAGACGAGCGTCGTCTGGAGATTCTTTAATGTTAATGAGAATAACAAAGATAAGACAGACAGAACTATAGTTAACAGATGACCAGCAGCAGCACAATGTGGCTCTGTAGTTAAACTGCTGCTCTGGGCTACATGCTACATGCTACATGCTACATGCTACATGCTACATGCTACATGCTACATGAAACCCGACACCTCGTGTTTAGTTTTTATTACCACATTACACCGTTCTGAAGATCCACCTGGAGCCGAAAGCTACAATCCATCAATAATTCTGTTAAATGTGAAAAGAAAAGAAAAACAGAATAACAAAAGCACGTGTCTTTTCATTTCAGTGTTTTTTGTTTTTTTTTATGTCTTGACGCAACAGTTTGCTAGCTTGGTGGAGACGAGGCGGCCCGGCGCCCGTCTCATATCTGACGTATTAAAAATAGATGCTGCCGAGTGAAGCTTCTGAAGAGAACGGTGGATTTCTTTCAAGATATTTTTTTGTTTCTGGAACTTTAAAGGGTTTATTTGAAGCACATGGAAGCTATGGGGAGTTCTCTCCGAGTGAACAAATACACAAGTTTACATTTCATTGGTTTCATCTGAAGTCAACAGAAGAAAACAACAGAAGGTTTTCAACCTCATCAGACCAACAGCAGAGACGAGACGCACTGACATCGCTGTTATACCGGACGAGTCCGAGTACTGACCTCTACGTACTTGGCGGTGCTGAGTACCAATACGAGTACTTATTAAATGCCAATAAGTCTAATTCTTACTCCACCACTTTATTTCTCAAACAAAACAAACATACAAAATAATAATAGATGCCTAAAATCTTAAATTCTCCGACGACGTTTCTTTATATTTCAATAAAAACCTTGTTTTAATTGTTTTTTTTTAAATCGACTATTTGTTTTAGAATCGTCTCTGTCCTCATCTAGATAGTTGAGTAACTGGAGTCTTTTACCAAAAAGCTGCATTTCCCACTCTAAATTTGAGGGTTTTTTTGTTTTTTTGTTTTTTTTTAAGATTTCTGTTCCTTTTAAGTTATAGTTACTTTCTCAGTTAAACTACTGAGCGACAAACCGAGCAGCTGGTGATCAAGTTGCTAATATGTGACGTCATGTAACACTCTCCGTGTTGTATCGTCGATCTTTTACCAGTATCAGTCCTCCGTGCAGTATCAGACCAACACCTGATACTGGTATCGGTACATCTGTACACAATACCTTCAGTTTTAAAGAGTGAACGTCTAGTTTTCAGATTATTTCTATTTCAGGTCATTTGAGAGAAATAAGTTGCATAAAGAGAGAAACCCGTTCCGTCGGGTCTCGTACAGAGAAACACGTCTGTCCCACGTCCTTCCATCTTCCTCCTCCTCCTCCCTGATCAACTCCAGGCTCCGGCTCTTATCTGGCTGGATTCTCGTAGACAAACACGAGAAAAATCAAAAGGATGAATCACTTCAAAGTAGAAGCGAGTTTCATTTCTTCAATGTGAGTTTGAGACGAGACGTTGTGCAGGACTCGTCCACGTCGTCCCCTGAAGAAGAGCCTCCAGTCGAACGACAGAACGTCACCGCTCTTTGGAAACGAGCCCAAACAGTAATGTAATCAGCTGCTATTTTAATTCAACCATCTGGAGAGACGACGACGGCGATTACTGAATTAAATCACTCGGCTCTTTTTTTGCAATTTTAAAAACTGCCGATGTTAAATGAGCGCCGGCTCCGTCCCGCTCGTCCTTCACCCGTCAAACCGGAGACAGAGGACGTTGACGCGTCGAACCCCTTCAGAGGACGACGGGCCAATCTGAGTGTAATCACCGGGATTAAATCACCTCCCACCACAAACATGCCGCCTTTAATCCCAGAGGGCTGAACGGCGTCGCAGCGGTTCCCATTAAAATTCCTCCGAACCTCCAAAGATCGCAGTGTAATTGACGTTCCTCTGCGTTCTGGAGTGTCGGTGCTTTATGTGATTACCGTCGTCGGGGATCGATAGCTGAAGCAGAAAAACGGCGGCGGTATTGGAAGTAATCTAGTGAAGTGCTTATCCGGGCTTCAATGAGCCGTTGTTAGCGGGCCGCGCTGTTTGTAGCTGAGTTATTTCTCTCGGCGCTCGCTGGTTCCCACGGCGACTCGTCTGGACGCTTCAAGCTTCTCGCAATCACAGTGAAGTTGGTTTTGTCGCAGAGCCGCGAGGCGGCAGCCTTCATCACTCCATCAGAGTGTTTTACAGTCGGCCATATTGGAGCGACACTTCCTTCTTCCATCCATCTTCTGTACCATCTTGACCTCAAGGTTGGGAGAGTTTAACCTCCACCTCCGGTTCCCAGCCTGAGACGAACGGCGGGTCGGATCTCAGCTGGTCCAGAGTAGAACCTGTTAAAGCAGGAAACCTTTGCTGTGTTCTAGGGATGCGTTTACACGACCGTGACGCTCTGAGGCACTGAAGATGTGGCTTCTTTAAAACGCTTTGATTGCGTCTCCATGGAAACGGGGTAAAGGGCACCTTTTTTGAATCACTGCACATGTGCACTAAAAAAACCACTGTGACTGTGCACGTGCACAGAGTTCTGCACATGCTCAGTAGAGACAATTAGAGCAGTGTTTCTGCCGTGATGCTATGACTCCCAGTCCATGTTCTCCTGGACTTGGTGGTTTTATTTTGACAGTCACCGTAATAAGGATCCCACTTGGTGGTTTGTCCACTAGAATGTCTGTGTTCTCCTGTTAATTTTTAGAGCTGGTTGTTCTCCTAAACCTCTGGAGCACGACTGCTCATTCAAGAAAGCTTCAAAAAATACATTGTTCCCTGGAGCGTGAAAATGTCTCCTCAGTGTGTGTGGTGTGTGTGTGTGTGTGTGTGTGTGTGTGTGTGTGTGTGTGTGTGTGTGCGCGCTTTCATTAAAAAACTAACAACAGCACCCACTAGTGGCCCAGCATGCTGAATTCATTGTGTTCAACATTTCTGCTATTTCAATACAAAATTACATTGGATTCAATATTCTCAAATTGATTTTTACACTTTTATATTTGAATTCGAAAATAAAAGTGTTATGTCTATACTGCAGCAGCAGACACACTGACAACTATGTTGTCTGCCGGGCCACCGGAGGGCGCTGTGGCGTGTTTTGGTAACAAAACCAGAGAGCATTGTACACTAAATGTGAGGAAAATGGAGAGAACCAACATTCTAGTGGACTGATGATGCCGTCAGGGGAGAGTTTCAACTATTAAACTGCCGATATGGACGATAAAACCAGAACACAGGGGCCGCCATGTTTGTTTACAGGCCCATGAACTGGAGGAACTATTGATCATAGTAACAGACTCCGTCTCTGCTGGAGGGAATCGAGACCGTGAAAGAATCTTTCCGTTTGGGAGCCGAGATAAAAACTTCAGAGAATCAGTGGATCAGAACAACGTTGTGGTGGAAAACGCACCCCGAGAGTCGCATTCTTTTAACTTGCACATCTTTGGGTTGAAGGGAGAGAACATGAAAAGTCCCAGGAGAGAAAGGAATCAAACTCGAGAACTGTCCACTGCGTTACTGTTCTGCCGTGTATTCTCTCTCACCAAATCCAGAACCTCCCCGTTCCCTGAAGTGGCTCATGCTAACGGCTCACATTCTATATTCGCTGAGAATTCTGGTTGTTTTCTTTGTCGCAGCAGCACATCATACATTCCCACCACAGGACCAGTGGAGAAGACGATCTGTCCAGACACTGGAAGCTTCGTCCTGACCTATTAAAGCAGCCCTGGGCCCCGGTGGCTTCCTCTGCCCGCCAGCTCGCAGCCTTTGGTTGAGTTTCGTTGACATTTCCTGCCATAATGTCACGTCTAAACTGAGCCTTTGGGGGAGAAAATGCTGCCGCGCGGCGCCGGAGGCCACAGTCGGGCCTCCATCATTAGAAATGCACAGAGCCGCGGACATGAATCCCCCCCCGGTGGGGAGGGACAATGAGGTGACCTTCTGTATCCAGGCGTGACATCGCTCCCAGAGAGACGAGTGTCCAACACAAACAATCCCCTTCATCCGTCTCCTCCACGACTCGGTCCTCAAGCAGACATTCCACCTCTGCGTCGGCCAGTAATGAACGAGTGCCGGGGCAACGAGTTCATCACAGAGCGTCCACGGCGTCGTTCTCCTGGGAGCCGCCGCGGCTCGGGAAGGAAAAGGGGAAACGCGTAGGGCGGCGGCCCGCCGAGACCACGGTGGTTAATGTCGCCGTAATGAGCGTGTGCACACGGCGGGGAGGCGACCTGTGACACCACAGGACGGGTTGGCTCGTCGAGAGCCCGGCGGAACCCAGCGACGCTCTGAGGACGACGGAACAATAGAAACACTTTGAACAGGCAAGACTCTTCAACTGCCATCGTCCCTCCTCAGCATCGTGGGCGGCCAGTTATAAATATTGATGAGCAGGACTTGGACTCTATCTTGACACGTCAGCAACCGACTGGAAATGACTTCGATTTTGCATTTTGTTCAGAAAAGCTTCACGTTCAGACAACAGGATGAAACGACGGCACTTGTTGGTATCGTCCAGGGTGAATGATCTTCACACACTTTACCTTCCAGTCAACAATCACACAAAACCCTTTCTTCATTCAGGCGTGGAAAATGACCAGAAAGTAGGCAAGCTGTGGCAAAAGGCCTTATTTTTGACTCTGAGTTCAAATCTTTACCCTCCAGTGGAATTTTCTATTATACACTATACTATATAGAATTATTTTCAACTTGCTGGTTCTGGTTTTCCAAACAATGAGAGTAGTTGGGTTTTTTTATTTTCAGGAATACAGCTGGTTCCCCAAAGCTCCTGCTGACCTGCTGTTACGATCCACAGGTGGTTTGGTGGAACCATAAATACAATTACTCACAAAATCAATCAAATACAATTCAAATTTTCATTATTAAAGTAAAAGCTTATGCTTAAGTTTTATGAAGTTCTTCTTCAGGCCTTTCTGCTCTTCTAAATGTAATTGGAGCTCGTTTTGAAAAGGCATTACTGTCGTTGCTGTCAGATTGTCTAAAGACGTTTTATCTTTTATTCAACATGGTCTCACCAATGGCGATTGGCTGCGACGTGTTCAGGCTCCTTTGGGTTGGTGTTTCCCCCCCCAACAACACCTCGACACTATGGAACAGCCTGTGTGATTGGAAAATCAGCAGCTTAAGAAAAAATACATTAAATAAACAGCCACAAAACTCGTGTCTGTCGTCTGCAGGAAGCATGAATACCATCCAGTGTCAAACTCTGTGGCGGAAATTACACGGCTTTGGACCTGAGTTCAGCCAGTGGTCAACCGTCAGCCTCTCCGGGAAGCTTCTCTCAGGCAGCTGGTTTTAGGCTCCGCCCACAGGGCAACGTCGTCTCTATACGATCGTCCACAGGAGCAGAGGAGCAGGACGATTCTCCCTGTCTGGTTGCGTGTTTTTGGTGTATTTGTGTGGCTGTTACAGTGCCACCTAAAGGCCTGACATACGTACTGCATTGTTTTGAGGCAAATTGATGGTAAAGTTCGAATGGAATTAAGTGGACAGGGAATTAGTATTTGAAACCCAGACCCGGTTTTCTTTTTCATTTCTTTGCGTTTTCTTTCAAAATCCTTCTTCCTTTGCGATCATTCTCATATTTCCTGATTCACTATTATTTGTTTTTCAGTCCGAGGACAGGACTCTCCTAACATTACCCTTGTCTTTATTGCTCAAGCCTCAAGTCGAACGTGAAAATTCAATTCTCAGCAGCAGGCCAAGTGAGTAGAACCTTGGATGTCATGTGAATCAAACCGGGGGAAAACTAGGAGCCAGGACCGAGCTGGCGGTGTGGCGGTGTGGCGGTGTGGCGGTGTGGCAGTGTGGGAGTGTGGCGGTGTAGCGGTGTGTACGATCTGGCTGCATTGTCACGACAGCGATGTCCAATGAAAACACAAACGTTTGGTTTCGTTTTGGCGCTTTGTTTATCTGGCGGCGATGCACGGCGCTCCTGAAAATCGAACTTTATGAAAAAGCGCAGACTCCATGTAAACGTGAAGCTCCTCTGAAACGAAAAGTTGTTGTTGCCGTGGAAACGGGGGCCTCAGACTCCCTGCCAGTATCCTTTAAAGCAGTGATTCCCAACCGGGGGTACACGGACCCCTAGGGGTACGCGAGGGTATTGCAGGGGGTACGCAGACAGATTATAAATTAGCCTACAGTATCCACACACAAAAAAAAAAAAATTATACTATATTATATTGTATTATATCATGAATTTTAGTAAGGCCATACGTTTATTTTCCATGAGTAGCAGTTCGTCCACAGTGATTGTAACACTACAATGCACATAATATGAAAAGACTATAAAGTGGCGCGCTTTAAAAAAAAAAAAAAAAAAAAGGTTCACGTTCTTGCTGGGGGCGCGCACGATTCGCGAAGCTAGCTAACTCTAGCTGCATACCGACTGTAAACATGGATGCATGGCTAGGCAGGAGTAAACGTCCAGCTACCGCTACTGCTACCGTCGCCTCGGACGCAGGCACAGGGGAGCCCAGTGAAAAAAGGAATTATGAAAGACTTATGAAAGACAAGCAAGCGCAAGTGTCTCATTAAAAGGTATGTTTTTACACTCACAATAATTGTTTTATTTAAATGAGCAGTTGGATAGATAGAAAGACAAAGGGTTAAATATAAGTACACATTAAGGCGAATAATCACACACGAGAGAGGGGGTACACTGGTCAAAAAAGGTTGGGAACCACTGCTTTAAAGGTCTGATAGAGTCTCACTACGAGGTCGACGTGTCTGTGAGCAGTTTTCAAATCTTCCTTTTAAAGTCGCATTCGTCCAGAAACTTTTTTTAAAATGAGGATTAGGACGACGTGCCCACATTTAGCATGACATGAAACCAGAGATGCTGCTCAGCAGGGAGTCGCCCTCCGCCGAGTATCAAGTGGCCTGAGATTTCTCTTTTCTGGAGGCTTTCAGGAACGTGTGCAAGAGACGGAGAGAAAAAAAACTGCTTTTTAAATCCTGCAAAAACCTCAAAGTCATCAAACCGAAACGACAGAATGTGTTGATGTCTAAAAGACAAACTGGTTCAAAACTGCTGCGTCTGCATTCTTGAAATCAAATCTTGAAACTTCAAAACTCGCAGATAAATAATGTGTGTAAAAACCACCTGCATGTGGCCTTCATGTATGAGTTCATTGTTTCCTGCTTCTTAAGAGCTGCTGCTCCTTTTTCCATCCGACATTGATGAAACTGGATCCTCACCTGGTGTCACTCTCACATCTTCATCCACGAGCTGCGAAAACCAAACTAAACCTCAACTAGAAACAACAAATGTACATTTAGGGGTTTTATCCAGGAAACCGGAAAAATTTAAATCTCTCTCAGCTCTGATTATTTGTACTCATGATCAGTCCCGTGATCCATAATTCATCCATCCATCATTTCCTCCTCGAGGTGTTGAGCTGCCACTCCACATCACACTGCTTTCTGTGTCTATGCTGTGGCCACGGCTGCAGGACTGCACCTGTTTCTTTAAGGTAGAAACGAAACGAGGAAATTCCACTTATTATTATTTATTTATTTATTTTTAATTGGTGAAAATCAGAACTATATGATTCAGATGTCAGAACTGAGTGGAGAAACATGTGAGATTCAGCAGCTAAAGACAATAAGTAAGTCTTGAACACTTTAGAAGTTGAAGCTGAGAGGAAATAAGAGTAGAGAGCTTCATTCCCCCCCAGGGGGAAACACAAGCTTACAATAGCTCAAGGTAAAAGGTGCAGAACTTATAAAACTAAGGAATTAAAATATGTAAACATATGTAAATATCTAAACAAGAGCAAAAAAGAGCACCAAAAAAAGAAAATACAAAAAATATACATAAAATAAAACAATCCAGTAAAAAGAAAAATCCTCTAAAATAGAGTAAATTGCCAGGATTGTTATACACACAGTGTATATAGGTAAAGAGCTGTGCACAGTGCAGGTGTAACGGATGTAGGACATTTACACTGAGTTGTTAAATGTCCTAACAGCTGTTGGGATGAATGACTTCCGGTAGCGTTCTGTTTTATAATAGATATATATAATACAGAATGGAAGTGACCATGTCCTCGTCCTCTTCCTGATCACTTCTCCTCCGTCCCCTCAGACGATAAAGACGTAGACGACTACTACGCCCGGAAGCACCACCACGCGGACTTCGGCGGCCGAGGCCCGACCCACATGGTGAAGCTGAACCCCGAACCCCACCAGCAGCGGCAGCGCCCCCGCCGGGTCCAGAGGGCCATGTCCCAGGACCACGTCCTGTCGCCCCCCAGGACTCCGCGGCGCGGCGACTACGGCTTGTCTTCGTACGGCGTGATGGCGGCCGCCGCGTACGGGAGCAACCGCCACCTGTCGGAGGAGCAGCTGCTCTCGGCGGACCGCCTCCACTCCCAGGACCCCCTGCTGCTGTCGCCGGCGATGCGGCGCGACAAGTTCCGCGAGAAGGCCATGGCGCGGGCCATGTCCCACGCCGACATGCTGCTGCCCACCACGCCCGTCATGGACCGCCACAAGATGACCAAGATGCACTCGCAGCCCAGTGCCTCCAGCGACTACAACACGCTGACGGTCAACCACCACGCCCCCACGTCCAAGCGCCAGGCGTTCGCGTCCCGGCGGACTCACACGGTGGACCACCTGCAGTACATCCCCGGCCACCACCACGCGTACCGCACCGCCAGCAAGAACGAGGTAACTGTGTAGCCGCCGCGCCCACGGACGGATTGTCAGACGGCGGCGGGAAAGCCTTCCACCCGCCGCGCCCAACATCTCACACTTCCTGCTTCCTTAGCACAAGCTTTCAGCTTTCAGCCGCCTGGCCGCGGCGCCGCCGGGACCGGGCGGCCGACACGTTTCCTCTCGTAGAGCATCATAAGGGCTTCGCGCGTCGACGCACAGATCCTTCACGTCGGACCTTCGGCAGCGTCGAGGAGCATATTTTTTAAAACTGGACGCGGGACTCGGAAAGGAATTGTATCAACTTTATAAATATATAAATACACTATATTTACTATTTGTATTTTGGGTCCTTGTTATAGCTTTAGAGATTCTCATGAACTGATGTAAGCACTTCGAGTGGTGCCTCTTGAAATTTCCACCACGAAGTGGGTTTGTGGGTTAAAAAGCACAATTATCGAATTCCCTTTTTTTTTTTTTTTTTTTCTTGTCGGATTAAGTTTTTATCTTTGGTTTCTTCAGCGGGCGGCCAGAACATATCAGCTTATTAGTGGAAAACGGCTATTTCGGTTGCATCCAGTAGATGATTGTAAATAGGCTCTATTAGCGGCGTTAAACAGGAGTAGCTGGCCCTTCTGCTATTTTCTACTTTCCTTCACGGACTTAGTCATTTTTGAGTTTAGATTAGTCGGTTCTGCCAGGTTGTTGTGATTATTTCCACAGATGTCTGTTCAACATGTGGATCTAATATGTAAACGGGGAGCAGTTTTCCTCTGTGATCGTAGCGTAGAACCTTCCAGCGACGTCAGAGACCAGCCCAGTCCAAAGCCATCCTCAAGCTGGAGCTCTGCTCTTATGTGTCCATGCTTTTGTTGTCCATGATGATGATGATGATGATGATGATGATGCCCACCCTCCTTGGTTTGTGATTGGCCGGCTGCTTCCACCCAAACATATATCAGGTACTCGGTGGAGGAAGTCGACTGGGACAATCAGCGCCTGAAGACGTGGTTGGTCGGTGAATCGTGAACTGAACTGTGAAGCGTCTGTCCAGATGTTTGCGTCGAAGCAATGCCTTATCGTGTGGAACCCCAAAAGCTCTTAATTGAACAACCGCGCTTCTGTAACGCGTCGCGTCGTCTTAGCTTTACCGTGCAAAATGACCGTTTAGGATTCACCAGCAGGAGCCTGAGGAGTGGCGGAAGGCGCAGAGCAAATACCTCAGAAAGACGAGTCACGCTCTGGAAATCAAGCGAACGTCAGCGACGGCGTCGTTCTGATATAAATCTCCACAAATCTGCTCGGATTCATGAGAAAATTCAGATAGTTTTGATCTCCAAATGGCGAAAAATTTCCTTCAATTCAGTCAAACTGACATTATGAGACAAAGACATCGTTGTTTTGTGTTTCCACGGAAACGGACTGGGAGAAATGACTGGAGGCTGAAGTTCATCGACTGCAGAACAAGTACCGTACTCAGAACTCGTAGCAGCGTTTAGAAAAGTTGCGTTCCTAAAAGTTCCTCCGTTGCCGCCATTCTTAACAACCTCTGAGCTCCGTCGCCTTCTAATTCCCGAAAACACGATGAAACTTGAAAATGGGCCTCAAACGGTTTCTTTCATTTAAAAGTCCATGCTGACGTTGATTCTTAGCTGTCCGTTCAGTCGTCTTTGTTTTCCCTCTGGTCAGGAGTTGATCCTAGTCAAACACGTCTGAACCAATCAGGAGACGACTGATCCTCTGACCTCCACATGCTGGCTTGTGATTGGACGACACATCAGGTGGACAATTTCCTGACTTACTTTGTGGTTTGCTTTCGCCCAAAGAAGGAAGGAATCATAAAATACAGGCTTGGACGTCAGTGAGAGACGATTTATGGCGACATTTTACTCTAAATACCAAGGTATCGCCGTTAAATTACAAATATTTTGACTTCCTCGGCTTAGCATTTGTTGTTTGCGACCTTGTTGCTGATGCAAACGATGTCTACATTCTACATCGATGCGTCTTGTGATAAAAATGTGGGTGACGTTCATTGAGGACGTTTCCTGAAGGCGAACTCCCCGAGGAGCCGGCCGCTTTAAACGCAGCGTGAAGTCATGAGCTCATCAGTACGACGAGGATTAGTCGTTCTGGCTCCTCTCACTTCATCCCGATGAAAATTCAGCCCAGCCGTCGGGTTGGAAGAGGTCCAAATGATAGAACGGCCAAATGAAATGAAGCGGCGGCACGGCGGCTCTCAGAGTCAATACGTCTTAATAGAAGTGGCCAAGATTCCACTTCTTCTTTGTTCTGAGTTCAAGACGAAGGAAACGAGCGGAGGATCGAACCTGAGCAGCTTTATGTGCTGCAAAAACCTTCAGAACCTGCAGAATCCTAATCCCAAGTCCGCTTCTCGAACCACAAGGCCACCATTGTCCCACACCTCAGATTACACCAGATAATAGAGCATCTTCCTCCTCTAACATCCAGATTACAGAGCATCTTCAGTGAGCGTCAGATTATAGAGCATCCGCAGCGAACGTCAGATTATAGAGCGTCTGCAGCGGACGTTAGATTATAGAGCATCTTCCTCCTCTAACATCAGATTATAGAGCACCTTCCTCTTCTAACATTGAAATTATAGAGCATCTCCCTCCTCTAACATCAGATTATAGAGCATCTTCCTCCTCTAACATCAGATTATAGATCATCTCCCTCCTCTAACATCAGATTATAGAGCATCGTCCTCCTCTAACATCAGATTATAGATCATCTCCCTCCTCTAACATCAGATTATAGAGCATCTTCCTCCTCTAGCATCAGATTATAGATCATCTCCCTCCTCTAACATCTAGATTATAGAGCATCTTCCTCCTCTGGCATCAGAATATAGTGCATCTTCCTCCTCTAACATCCAGATTATAGAGCATCTTCCTCCTCTAACATCAGAATATAGTGCATCTTCCTCCTCTAACATCCAGATTATAGAGCATATTCAGCAAACGTCAGATTATAGAGCATCTCCCCCCTCTAACATCGGATTATAGAGCATCTTCCTCCCCTAACATCAGATTATAGAGCATCTTCATCCTCTAACACCAGATTATAGAGCATCTTCCTCCTCTAACATCAGATTATAGAGCATCTTCCTCCTCTAGTTGATCTAACTTCAGCTCATGTCCATTTTGAATTAGTGTTCTTCATTACACAGTGGCTATTGTCTATTTCTTTATATTTCTTAACATTTCACTGCTGAGCTCCACGTCCAGTCAAACTTAATCCCAGGTTGCGTCTCCTTTTCAAGAAGCAGGCTCACCCAGACGTGTTTGAAGGGTATAAATCCAGTTCGGCTCCTGCTGTGTTGCTGTTGGAAGGTCACAAACAGCTTTCAGAATACAAATCTCTCCGTCGACCTCCACTGTTCGCCCTGAGAAGGAATCCGCCACTATCAGGAGCCACGACTGTAAATACAAACTTGAATCCTCGTGATGGGAGAAGTTTAATTAGCAGGAAAGCGGCGTCTTTTTTTTTTCATGTTCATGACTCTTGTTTCTGTGCTTTGGAACTGTATCTGTTGGTCATTTCATCGTAGTGTGAGCATTTGGACAGTTGACCAAAATGTGTCACGAGAGATGTTTCCTCTTCGAAGGCAGGTCTGCGTTGGACGACGATGTTGTTTTTGTTTTCAGATCGAGGGATTGCTTCTGTGTTCCATCCGCCTGCTGGTCTCACTAACTCCTGCTCTTTTCTCACTTTATTAATAATGATGTCATCCCAAGAGCCTTTTTCTCTATGTGCAATATTCCTCCGTCATGAAGTATTAACTCCATAACTCTTCATTGTCTCTGGTAGACTTTTTAGTTTTTTTTTGGTTTTTAATTTCATGACGCAGACTAATGTGGAGCGAATGAAAAAATGTGTTTGTTCGGTCACATTTTACAGGAGACTAACTTAAAAGCTTAAAAACAACAGGATACGACTGTTTATTTGTGTATTTTTCTGTTTGTTTACAGATTATTAAAGCACATCATGTGTGTTGTATATGTGTGTTTTTAAACTGTGATTGTACCTGAGCATCATCCTGCAGCTTCCTGCCGCAGAACAAACACACACAGGTTGAAACAGCAGGAGACAAACCAGAAAACTGGACAACTTTCAAACAAACTTCTTCAGCGTTTTGGACAAAACACAAGTTATGGTGACGCTGCCAGATTGCTATCAACTTTTTCTTTTCCAGTGTGTGACACCAGAAGGTTTTAGTCAAATGCATGTTTTTTTAATTGAAATTGGAGTCATTTTAACTGGTAAAATTGTTTACTTTTACAAAGATACAAACATTTTCACGACGTTTCCTCTGATCCACAACAAACAAAACTTTAAAGTTTAAATTTAAAGGTTATTAAAGCAGAAGTTTACCAGTCAGGTTGAAATTAGGCTGCATGTGGCCCCTGAACTGAAATGAGTTTGACACAGCAAAATGAATGAATAAACTGACAAGAGCTATACTCGGTAGAGTGCGTAGCTACACTCGGTAGAGTGAGGGGCAACACTCGGTAGAGTGAGGAGCCGCACTCGGTACAGCGCAGAGCTACACTCGGTAGAGCAAGGAGCTACACTGGGTAGAGCGCAGAGCTACACGCGGTAGAGTGAGGAGCTACACTCGGTGGAGCGCACAGCTACACTCGGTAGAGCGAGGAGCTACACTCGGTAGAGCGCACAGCTACACTCGGTAGAGCGAGGAGCTACACTCGGTAGAGCGCAGAGCTACACTCGGTGGAGCAAGGAGCTACACTCGGTAGAGTGCAGAGCTAAACTCGGTAGAGCGAGGAGCTACACTCGGTAGAGCGCAGAGCGACACTCGGTAGAGAATGGAGCTCCACTGGGTAGGGCGCAGAGCTACACTCGGTAGAGCGCGGAGCTACACTCGGTAGAGCGAGGAGCTACACTCGGTAGAGCAAGTAGCTACACTCGGTAGAGCGGAGCTACACTCGGTAGAGCGCGGAGCTACTTTCGGTAGAGCGCGGTCTTTCGCCAGTCGAAGCCACATTCCTTTGCAGAACCGAGTTAGCACCGCTAACATTGTAGCCGTTAGCTCATGTGGATGCTAACTAGCCTGTCAGGGTGATCTGTGAAACACTGAGCAGGGAGCGTCTCCATGGCAACAGAGAATCTCCTTTAATCTCCTCCATGAGGAGCCTCATCCACTTTGTAAGGGACAGTTTTTCACAGTTTAGGGGGGAAACACTAACAGTCTTGTCCTGCTGTGAGGCCTGCCTCACTGGCTGTATTTTGTCTGCACTTTATTGTGACGATCAGCAGGAAGGATCCTGTCACACACACATTAAATACATGACCCAGACTGTAGAAACTGCTGTAGAACAAATATTAGTGTAAAGTTCATATTGTTGATCTGCTGAGGAGCAGAAAGGTCATGTGACCAGGTTGTGTTGATCACAGTCACATGAGGCTCAGCTCTCCTGCCTCACCTGGATTTCATCCACTGATACTCAAACTCTCACATCTTTACTTCATAACATATCAAAAATGTGTCACATCATACTGAAAATTCATCTTTAACACAAACCAGTGGAAAATATAAATTTTTATTTCATGTACGTTTTTCTTTTTTTTCTTTTTTCATGATGAGGCACTGCCTACCCCGACCGTACGTCACTGGTCTGAAACCTCCTTGAAATTCAGAGAGTAAGTGTCAATCCAACGGCAGAACAAAACCTGACGCTCGCGATGAACAGGCAGAGAGCGGCAAATAGCAGCAGTTTCCACGTCCTGAACGCCCGTCCATTTGCATTTAGATGGAAAAAAGGAGCAAGGTTATTTGAGCGGCGGTGCCGTGAATGGAGGAGCAACGGTCAAATGTTTAGCTGTTAAACAATTTAATTTTGTTCCCTCGGAGTCTTTCAGCAGGACGAATTAATTCAGCTCTTGGCGTCAGGAACAGACGCGGTCCTCCGTTTTCTGTGGACAAAAAAGGCATTTTGTATATTTAACATGAACGCTTTCATTTTCACTGAACCGACCATCAAGAAGATCCGCGTCTGCCTCCATGAAAAACATCCCCCTCCTTCACAACCCGAGGTAGCAGGAAAAATAGCGGGTACCTGGAGCTCTGTGGACCGAGAACAATAATAAAAGAAAAAATAACTCAAAAATGATCAAAACATTCAGGTCCAATTTTAGAAAGGACAAGATCTTTCGTCGTGTTCGGTTGAATTTTACAATTAATAGGTGAACAAAAGGATGCTAATGCTAGGTGAAGTCGCTTTGGAAACACACTAATGCTAATGTTGGCTACAGAGGGACAACTCTCATTTTCTCATTATTGAGGCACTCCTCATCACGTAAACAGGAGTTAAGTGGAAGAGTAACAGACCTGCTTTTCATTGGAGACCAAAATTCCTGATAATGCTAATGCTAAGAAGAGAGGGCAGCTTTGCTAAAGCAAACAAGAGAGAGAGAGAGAGAGAGAGACAGAGAGAGAGAGAGAGAGAGAGACACAGAGAGAGAGAGACGGTAATTATTTTAACAATTCCAATTTCTAGAGCAAACTAGAGCTAGACTCATAAGAGCGCAGATCTTCGCCAATGCCACATTTGTTTGCTAAACCGAGTTAGCATCGCTAGCATGATAGCCTTTGGCTCGTATCGATGCTAACTAGCGTGTCAGGGAGTTACATCACTATGAAACACTGAGCAGGGAACGTCTCCATGGCAACTGACACTGATCTCCATTGATCTCCTCTATGAGGAGCCTCTCATCCACTTTGAATGGGACAGTTTTTCACAGTTTTCTGGGATTTATTTCGGAAACGGTTAAACATTAACGTCCCAAAATCTAATGGATCGGTGATGACAAATCATCACAGAAGATTTCATGCAAATTGGGTTAGTAGTTTTTGGGAAAAATTGGTAAAATACATACAAATACATGCATACAAATAAATAAGTAAATACATGCAGACAAAAACCAAATCTTTTCAGTTAAATTCGTTGGTGAAGGTCATTCAAGGTGACGTCTGGTTTGCGTCTTGCTTCAACCACGATGCAAACACAGAAACGATCCAGAATGTGGACATTTGACCATAAATCCTGCTGCTCTGTCTCTGATTGGACGGCTTTTCCATCTTGAAGATAAACCAACAAACAAACCGAAGAGCTGCAGAGGTCAGAACTTTCTCTCTTCACTCCATCATTCCTCTGACCGGCGGAGTGTCGGATTTCAAACGGCTGCCGTCGACCTTTAACGCCACCTCGACGGCGAGCCGACCAGGAGGTGCAGAAGCGTGACGGACGAGCGTCTCTCCGGTTGATCGATGGGCTGAAGAGTCGAGACGCCAACCCTGGAGAGCTCAGCTGATCGGTGAGGCGAAGGAAGACCATCGTTTCTTGTTCAGATGCTGTATGTACGTTTAGGTGTGCCTTCATTACGAAAACTAACAACAGCACCAACTAGTGGGCCGACGTGAAACTACATCGTTTACAGTGTGTATGATGGATATGCTCTTCCAACCATTGGCTCCATTTGTCAGCTTTGTTTTATTTATATAGTCCACCACATACAACACAGTCATTTCTAGTCTTCACTTGAAACATTGAGTAAATGGAACCTAAACTATGTTAGTTTGAGGACGATTTGCCTTTATATATATATATATATATATATATATATATATATATATATATATATATATATATATATATATATATATATATATATATATATATATATATATATATAAAGGTTCTCCAGCAGTTCTACTCGTCTCCACACCTGGACCGACGCCCCAGAAGAGAAGAAAGTGTGTCCTCTCTCTCTCCTGGCTTGTTCCAGGTTTTAAAAAGTGTGTTGCTCCAAGCAGCCAATCAGAAATCAAACCCTATATAGTGTCATCGGGGGTTTTAGCCAATCACAATCAAGGTAGGCTCCTCCCCCTTTGACTCCTCCCACAATCAGGCAGCTCTGCCCTGGCACATGGCACCACGAGAGGAAGTACTTCCTCCTCTTCCCAGAGATGGTCATGTGTGGGCGGAGCCAGTCCAGCTCACACAGACACAGCAGATTCTGAATGCAGCTCCTAGGATCCAATATTCTAATGGAGGAGAATCAAGGAGGAGCTGGAAACTTTGAATACGAGGTTTCTGGAGGGACCAGGAGGAGGAGGAGGAGGTGGAGGAGGAGGTGAAGAAGGAGGAGGAGGAAGAGGTGAAGATGGAGGAGGAGGTGAAGAAGGAGGAGGTGAAGGAGGAGGAGGTGAAGAAGAAGGTGGAGATGAAGAAGGAGGAGGAGGTGAAGATGGAGGAGGTGAAGGAGGAGGAGGAGGTGAAGATGGAGGAGGAGGTGAAGATGGAGGAGGAGGTGAAGGAGGGGGAGGAGGTGAAGGAGGAGGAGGAGGTGAAGATGGAGGAGGAGGTGAAGGAGGAGGAGGAGGTGAAGATGGAGGAGAGGAGGTGAAGATGGAGGAGGAGGTGAAGGAGGAGGAGGAGGTGAAGGAGGAGGAGGAGGTGAAGATGGAGGAGGAGGTGAAGGAGGAGGAGGAGGTGAAGATGGAGGAGAGGAGGTGAAGATGGAGGAGGAGGTGAAGAAGGAAGAGGTGAAGGAGGAGGAGGTGAAGGAGGAGGAGGTGAAGAAGAAGGTGGAGATGAAGAAGGAGGAGGAGGTGAAGAAGGAGGAGGAGGAAGAGGTGAAGATGGAGGAGGAGGTGAAGAAGGAGGAGGTGAAGGAGGAGGAGGTGAAGAAGAAGGTGGAGATGAAGAAGGAGGAGGAGGTGAAGATGGAGGAGGTGAAGGAGGAGGAGGAGGTGAAGATGGAGGAGGAGGTGAAGGAGGGGGAGGAGGTGAAGGAGGAGGAGGAGGTGAAGATGGAGGAGGAGGTGAAGGAGGAGGAGGAGGTGAAGATGGAGGAGAGGAGGTGAAGATGGAGGAGGAGGTGAAGGAGGAGGAGGAGGTGAAGGAGGAGGAGGAGGTGAAGATGGAGGAGGAGGTGAAGGAGGAGGAGGAGGTGAAGATGGAGGAGAGGAGGTGAAGATGGAGGAGGAGGTGAAGAAGGAAGAGGTGAAGGAGGAGGAGGTGAAGGAGGAGGAGGTGAAGAAGAAGGTGGAGATGAAGAAGG
Organism: Blennius ocellaris; assembly: GCF_963422515.1. Classification (NCBI taxonomy): domain Eukaryota; kingdom Metazoa; phylum Chordata; class Actinopteri; order Blenniiformes; family Blenniidae; genus Blennius; species Blennius ocellaris. Next base: position 20,887,666 of record NC_137665.1, on the reverse strand, counting down.
AGGAGGAGGTGAAGAAGGAGGAGGAGGAAGAGGTGAAGATGGAGGAGGAGGTGAAGAAGGAGGAGGTGAAGGAGGAGGAGGTGAAGAAGAAGGTGGAGATGAAGAAGGAGGAGGAGGTGAAGATGGAGGAGGTGAAGGAGGAGGAGGAGGTGAAGATGGAGGAGGAGGTGAAGGAGGGGGAGGAGGTGAAGGAGGAGGAGGAGGTGAAGATGGAGGAGGAGGTGAAGGAGGAGGAGGAGGTGAAGATGGAGGAGAGGAGGTGAAGATGGAGGAGGAGGTGAAGGAGGAGGAGGAGGTGAAGGAGGAGGAGGAGGTGAAGATGGAGGAGGAGGTGAAGGAGGAGGAGGAGGTGAAGATGGAGGAGAGGAGGTGAAGATGGAGGAGGAGGTGAAGAAGGAAGAGGTGAAGGAGGAGGAGGTGAAGGAGGAGGAGGTGAAGAAGAAGGTGGAGATGAAGAAGGAGGAGGAGGTGAAGAAGGAGGAGGAGGTGAAGGAGGAGGAGGAGGTGAAGATGGAGGAGGAGGTGAAGGAGGGGAAGGAGGTGAAGATGGAGGAGGAGGTGAAGGAGGAGGAGGAGGTGAAGACGGAGGAGAGGAGGTGAAGATGGAGGAGGAGGTGAAGGAGGAGGAGGAGGTGAAGATGTATAATAGAAGATGTTTAAAACAGTCATGATGATGAACCACACAGTTTCAAATATAGTAAATAATTGTCCAGGGTGTTTATTAATCTGTTAATATTGTCATTCCCATCACCTTTACTCTGCGCCACAACAGAGAAAATCTCTGAAGTTTAAATTTGAAGGTTGTTATGACTCTATTTTATTAAATTTTACATTATTTTAATGAGACTTAATGAGACACTCTTGGCCAAAATAGAGGTTACGTGTTATTTTAAGACGAGAGCTTCTGTTTCCAGCGTGAGTCGATCAGCACCAACAGTTTGTTCACGCCGGTTTTTACTCTGCAAAGCTTTAGTAGCTCAGGATCCTAGCATGTGATCTCCAAACAGCCACTGTGTGGAGTGAAAAGTAAAATACTTGCCATAATTTTGGTCAAGTACCACAAAAAGAAAAGAAAAGAAAAAAAAAACAGACCTTGAATGAATGTACTTACTCACACAAGGCTCCCCGTGTGGCCAAGTGGGCGGAACTGGGAACTATTACAAGAGCCGCAATTATAGCAACGGCATCCAACCTGAGCAGAAATCGGACAATTAGTGTAATTCATGGTTCACGGCTGGAGCTCGGGGCTCGGGGGGCGGATGAATGGAGGGAAATGCAGAGTTAATCGTGCAGAGTGCTTAAAGAGGCTGTGTAAACACCGCCGCATTCACCGGCGGCCACACCGCCACGGGAGGCTCGTGATGAATGCAGCTAATAGGCCCTGGCTGCTGTCAGCGCGCACACACACACACACACACACACACACACACACACACGGCTGGTATCGATCCCTCCGACATCCTGCTTCACCATTGCTTAAATGAGAGCAGTCAATAGCGGAGCTGTCCGTGCGATGGCCCCGGGTGTTTCAGCGCTGGAATGGACGCTGGCTGAATGAGAAGAAAAGAAAGAAAGAAAGGCATTTTCCTTCTTTTGCTTTCTTTTCTTTTTTCTTTTTTCTTTTTTATTGTGTCACGACAGCATGAAAAAGGAAGAAAAAAAAAAGAAGAAATTCCAGGGAAATCGATGAGCGTTTGTTCTGTTGACAATCCGAATGTCTTTTTTATGAGTCGGCTGAGCTTTTATGAGTTTATGAGCGTTTTGCAGAGAAATGGAAGGCAGTGACCTTCAAACATCATTTCTCCGGGTTTCTCATGGCCGCCGCCGCCGCCAAGCTCCACTTCACTAATATAAGGCTTCCTCACAGGCAGAACAATCAGCTGATTGGTTTTCCTCGGGGAGGAACACGTCGCACTAACACTCATAAAGGCACTACGTTTTCTAGTAACTGCTGAATTTTTCAGACGAAGTGGCAATTGACTTTGGAAAAATGAAGAGGAAAACGATAATTAAGGCTCCGTTCACACGACGCTTCTGCGTTTTCATTTCAGAAAAGATTCCATTTGAAAACATTTTATTTTGGTTTCATGACAAAAACAATTAATGTCACTCGCAGAGATCCGTCGTTGTGAATCCTCCACCTTTTGTTTTCAGAACCCGGAGCCTTTAGAAATCTTACTGTGAGAGATGATGAACCTGCAGGTAATAATCCATAACGCCAGTGAGATTACAGTATTTTCCTAACGAGGCTCAGTGAAGCTCCGGTGGACTGCAGACGATCCACTGTGAGCGAAACCTCGTGTGAGGTCACAGAACCGCTGAGCCAGGCGCGAGTACCGAGCCTGAGCACTCAGCACGAGTACCAAGTGCTGAGCCCGAGTATCGAGCACGAGTACCGAGCACCGAGCCCGAATACCGAGTACCGAGCCTGAGTACCGAGCACGAGTACCGAGCACTGAGCCCGAGTACCGAGTACCAAGTACCAAGCACCGAGCCCGAGTACAGAGTACCGAGCCCGAGTCCCGAACCCAAGTACTCAGCCCGAGTACCGATTACTGAGCCCGAGTACTGAGTACCAAGCACCGAGCCTGAGTACCGAGCACGAGTACCGAGCACTGAGCCCGAGTACCGAGTACCAAGTACCAAGCACCGAGCCCGAGTACAGAGTACCGAGCCCGAGTCCCGAACCCAAGTACTCAGCCCGAGTACCGATTACTGAGCCCGAGTACTGAGTACCAAGCACCGAGCCTGAGTACAGAGTACCGAGCCCGAGTACTGAACCCAAGTACTCAGCACGTGTACCGAGTACCGAGCACCGAGCACGAGTACTCAGCACGAGTACCGAGCCCGAGTACCTCGTACCGAGCCCGAGTACTCATCACAGGTAATGATGGTGGTGATTACTGCCCACCATCGTCACCTGAGGTATTAAATCCTTCCTCAAATATCATGCAGACGTCGTTGGGAGAAGGTCTCGTGTGTTTTTTGATGGAAAAACATCTTGATGGTGAAATAAAGTGTGACATAAACAAAGTAAACAAGATCAGGCTGCAGGAAGTCGAGACGAACACGAGAAGAAGAAACGTTTGCTCCAGGTGTTGAAACGTTTCCGTCGCTGGTTCCAACATGGAGTCCAGGAGTCCAGGACGCAGTTTGAAGTCAAATCAAGGAAACACGTGACAGAAAAAAACCAAACAGAACCTTTGGGCCAGCGGGTCGATCGGGAACCTCCAAAGGTTGCAGGTTCAATCTCCAGTGCTTTTATTCTGAAGACTCCTGATGTTACACAGCAGTGTTTTCAAGTGAAGACAGTCTTTGATGTTCTGGGAGCGGCTTGACCTCGACGCTCGCAGCCAATGAGAACGCAGCTTTTTGAAAACGACCTCGTTGGATTGGTTTTTTTAATTTTGTTTTAATTTTTGTTTGTTAAACTCTATGCTTGTTAAACATTCTTGTCTTTTTCCTTTGTTTGTATGTTTGTTTACTTCACGGTCCACATAGCAAACATTGTCGTTGCCCTTCAACAGAAACAGAAACGAAGGACTCTACAAGGAGGGAATGAAAACAATGAGGGGAGTGACAGGAGTACTACATACTAGGACTTTCTTATTTTTCTAAGTTAAAATGGGGTTTAAGTTTCTCACTCACCTGTGTGAAGCATGGCTTGATATGTATATCTGGAAAATATGAAGGCAAGATTGTTGATGTGATGATGTTGAGATTTAAAAAAAAAAAAAAAAAATGTAAAAAGAAAAGGAGGCTGAGGAAACGTCTCCCGTGACAATAACAAGTCAACCTCAGCAGGAGGCTGAGCTGATTAAAATCACATTGTGTGTTTAAAATTCACTCATTAACATAAACTCGTGTGTGTGTGTGTGTGTGTGTGTGTGTGTGTGTGTGTGTGTGTGTGTGTGTGTGTGTGTGTGTGTGTGTGTGTGTGTGTGTGTGTGTGTGTGTGTGTGTGAGGTCGTTAAAGAGAAACAAAGCTTTGCTGGATCGTGACGTTCGGTTGCTGTGCTCAGCCTCCTCACCTCTGCAGCCTCGCCGGGTCGTCACTTCATACGGCGGCCGTTAACGAGCGGCTATAAACGCGTCCTACTTCTCGCTGCTCCACATCCAGAGACAACGGTCCTCCATTACAAACAGCCTCCTGCCAGACTGATGAATTAATATCCCACCTGCATTGTCTTATTGACAAGCACCTCCATTAATCACGAACCTCACACTCAATTCTCGGTGCGTCTGGTACGGAGATAACGGCGGCGGCGCCGCAGCTCACTCTCACACCGGGTTCTTACTACAGTCGCCTCGTTACCGTCGACGACGAACGTTGGGGTAAATGGTTATCGTTTTTGCCTGCGTGCATTTTTTGGTTTGTATTTTTTTTTTTTACAAACTTTGCAAAAAACGATTAAGTAGAGTTGTATGAAATGTTCAGGAATGATTTGTCATTGATCAGGACCAGTTGATCACAGTCTGGGAGGTTAGTGGCGGGAATAATTCCCCAACATGTCCTGTACACTGTCCCGTTAGCCCAGTGTGTTTCAACCTTTTTGAGCCGAGGCACACTTTTGTCTTTGGAAAACTCTGGAGGCACACCACCACCACCACCACCACCACCACCACCCGAGAATGTAAAAATGTTAAACTCTGTAGCCTCTATAAACAATATAAAGTCTTTCTCATCAAAGTTTTGTCAACAGGAATCAAATAAATACAGAAAAAAAGTATTTCCAATGTCTTTTTTTAATAGTGCCTCCGTCAGTGTGAAACCTGGACCTGATGGATGAAGAGCTGAGATCCTGGTTCACATTCTTCCTTTTCTAAAACTTCTCCATCACTGTCACTGACACAGTACTTTGATACAAGATGGTAGCAGGAGGTGGAGATGAACCACACTGACGTCTGTCACTTTACATTTCACCGCCAAAGTTCTGTGCTGCCCTCTAGTGGTGAAGAGTATTTGTACATGATTACTCTGCAACACACTGTGAGAGCAAATGTTTTTTTGGAAAAAAATGTGAAATTGGATAATTTCCCACGTCACACCTGACGACATCTGGAGGAAACACCAGTGTGCCGCGGCACAGTGGTTGAAAAACACTGTTAGAAAACACTCTTACCATTCTTAACAGGGGCTTTTGCATCAGCAGAGCTGCCTCTCAATCAGGAGACAAACAGGAATACTATTTTGTAAAAGAAGTAATCTTATGCAAAGAGAACAGAGTATTGGTAGAGTGGCATTGGAAAAAGTTCTTTGGGCATTTGGTTGAGGTATTAACATAAGTGTGCCATCTCCAGTTTCCTGGCCAGATAGTATTTCAAAATCAAAATAATGAAATTGCAACACTATTCCAGGAGGCCTTTGGACCCGTTGCCAATATTCAAGAAATACTATGAACATCAAATCAAATTAAGTATAGACTGAGGTTGGCACTTTACATTGATTGCTAAATACCAATTTAAAATAATGTGTTTTCAATGCATTTATCCTTTTCTCAAAACCATTTCGAACCCTTTTTCCATTCAACACCAACAATTTAGCCAGATCATTTTGGGTTAAACCAACTAACTCAGATTTCATAGATGTCCCATTTCAAGACACTTTCTCAGTTCTGTTTTCTGCTTATCAAGATTAGGATCATTTTCAATTCCATGAGCTAGAAGTTTCTGTTGTACTTCAGCTTTTGTCAATTTTGATGAATCAACAGAGTCACAACCTGAAAGACAATTCATTGAGGCAGCCAGCGTCCCGGCTTCCTATGCCAAGAAATTAAAATCGAATCGACTCGACTCGACCAGACTTGACTATTGCTGGTATTCTTTCCCTTGCGGGACCTGAAACCCATGTGGTTCGATCGCTTTTGTTCGATTTCACAGGCTAGATGGTAGTTTAGAGAGAAATTGAAACGAGATAAGTTCTGTATTAATTAAACGAGCCACACATTGAAGAAACAAACTGACACCAAAATGTAAAAAAAAAAATGTAAATCGCGAACTGAATGAAATCCTGAAGCATTATATTCCTTTTTCCCGGTTTCCTCCTGACGTTTGAAGGCAGTTCTCCTCCTTTATGAAAGTGACTTGTTGGTTTTCACTTCCAGCTGAATGACGATTCAAGAGTCACTGAACGGATCCAAGACGCCAACATGACGCATCCAGCTTCTTTTAAACACTCAAAACAGCCGCAGTGTGGCGCCGACGAACACGCTAACGCAGCTACGGCAGTTCCGTGTGTGTGTGTGCAAACTGAATACTTCAAGTTGTGGATCAGAACTTGTACTTCAGTCCAGGATCAGTGTTTTGTTTCCCCGAGTGGAACGGAGTGAGGCGCCGAGGACCGAAACCTGAACTGGAGATGTGGCATCGACTGCTGCCTGTGTTTCCTCTGTGTGTGTGTGTGTGTGTGTGTGTGTGTGTGTGTGTGTGTGTGTGTGTGTGTGTGTGTGTGTGTGTGTGTGTGTGTGTGTGTGTGTGTGTGTGTGTGTGTGTGTGTGTGTGTGTCTGAGGCGTCCCGCTGTTTGAACATGATGAAACGAGGATGTTCACGAGTCGCCATCGAGACGCCGCGGATCCGACGGAACCCTGCTGAGAGCTATCTGACAGCGAGGGAGCCCCCAGCCGGGCCCAGCGCCGTTTACCCAGACACACCGGGGTGTGTGTGTGTGTGTGTGTGTGTGTGTGTGTGTGTGTGTGTGCTGCACACACTCGTCAGTGTTTCCGTTCTGATCAGGCTGCGAGGGAGGACGAGTTCCAGGCGTATGAGTGTGATGAGCTTGGTTTCAGCCTCTCAGGTTCACGGGGTTCGCCGCCGGACGCCGGGACTTCGGGGGGTTCGCAATCCGACTCGCTTCGGTTGGAAACGCGACGCGTCTTCTTCTCCTCCGCTTTGCCGCGAGGACGAAGTTAAAGCCAGCAAAAATGTTGCATCGACACACAAACTCTTCGGGAGGAGGAGGAACAGTCTGCCGTCGCTCATAAAGAAGCCGGCAGCCGACTTGTGTCTCTCAGGTAGCGGTGTCGCGCTAATTAACGTCCCCCGGGAAGCACAAATCAAAAACTCCTGAGTCGTGTAACATCAGCAGATAATCAGTGCAGCCAGAAAACTATATTTAAACTGATTTCATCCTGAAGTGAACCCAAACACTTCTGCAGGCCGCTGCGTCAATAGTGTGTACGTTTAATTCATATTTCCTCGAAGGTTCCTCTCCCTGAAAAACGATATATTTAGGATCCAGTTTTAGTTGCTGACGTCCGTCTAAAACTTTCTGAAGGAAATTCTTCATCACACTCAGACAATCTCGCATTTTCCGTATTCAAAATTCACAAAGAATAATCTGGAAGTAGATTTTAAGGATTTTAGTTCTGGGAGAAGAACATTAAAAACACTTTTAAACGTCTCCTCTACTCTAGAACTGAACATGAAGCTGAAGTTGAAATGGTTACAACACATATAGTCAAGTTAACATTTTGACTTGATTTTAAAATGTGACCAAAATCTCTTTAGTAATGGTTTTGAACGTGTTAAAACATGTAGATTGAGATTTCTGTGTGAGAGCTGAAAACGGAAAACTCGTTGCAGATGATTTAGTCCATTTGGCTCTTGGACTTTAACAAACCAGCACCGAGTGTGAAACGCGTGGAGACGACGCTGGGCGTGTTCCAGCAGAGTCCATCGTAGAACGGCAGAGGAAGACTCATGTCGGCGGTCGTGTCGTGAAACACTCGTCCAGCTGTGCGCTGACATTTATACTCGGGGGTTGTCAGTTTCATTCGCCTCCATCGAGCCTCGTCGGTACGATGAGAGAGACGAGCAGCTCGCCTCTCGAGGCGGAACGCCCCAGATTTAAAAGACACTGCGTGACCTTGATTCCTGCAGCGGAGGAACCCGGAGATTTAGTTCTATTAGTCGAGAGGGAAAAAAATGCTGCTCAGCTGTTTACTGTCAGAAGAGGTGGGGAGTATGAGATGAGAAAGATGTGGTTCATATGCCAGGCCACTAGTGGGTGCTGTTTGTTTTAGTGCTGAAAACACACACACACACACACACACACACACACACACACACACACACACACACACACACACACACACACACACACACACACACACACACACACACACACACACACAGAGCAGAGAACAATGACTTTTGAATATGAACACTGGAGAACATTCTAGTGGACAGTTATTATGGTAGCTGTCAAAATAAAACTACCAAGTTGGATTGTTATTATGGTGATTGTCAAAATAAAACCACCAAGTTGGATTGTTGTTACGGTGATTGTCAAAATAAAACTACCAAGTGGGATTGTTATTACGGTGATTGTCAAAATAAAACCACCAAGTTGGATTGTTATTACGGTGATTGTTAAAATAAAACCACCAAGTTGGATTGTTATTATGGTAAATGTCAAAATAAAACCACCAAGTTGGATTGTTATTATGGTAAATGTCAAAATAAAACCACCAAGTTGGATTGTTATTACGGTGATTGTCAAAATAAAACTACCAAGTTGGATTGTTATTACGGTGATTGTTAAAATAAAACTACCAAGTTGGATTGTTATTACGGTGATTGTCAAAATAAAACCACCAAGTTGGATTGTTATTACGGTGATTGTTAAAATAAAACCACCAAGTTGGATTGTTATTATGGTAACTGTCAAAATAAAAGTACCAAGTCCAGGAGAATAAGGACTGGGAGTCCTGACACCACAGAGGAACCTAGTTCTGATGGTCTCTACTGAGCATGTGCAGAGGAACTGGTTCCTGCCAACATGGCGACCAGGACCAGGTCGTCGTTTCCCCCATCTAGACGGAGACGAAGTCTCCTGAAGTGTCTTCAGAAAGTGTCGCTGCTCCCTGAGACGCTGTTTTCATTGGCTCTGAGCACCGTCGTCATGTAAACTGGAACTGAAAAACAATACAAAGTTCTCCACTTCATTCTCGTTTCCCCCCCCCCCCCCCCCCCCCCACGCCACCACTGGAGCCTTTGAAGCAACACACACAGCAGGATCACGCTAACGAGCACAGGCCCACTTCCTCTCGGCTTTAGGTGGCCCGCGCAGTGTTGGATGAAATTAGCAGCCTCACAGGAGGGAACACGTTGTTAATTAGGTTACCGGCTAGCCTGGTTTCACTTCTCACCAATGCAAAGCAGCGCTCCTCATTTAGCTGATGCTGATCTTTACTCTCAGATCATTTGACTTTTGACCCCGTTTTCATGGATTCAAACAGACCAGACGACGCAGGAGCTCAGCGGTCAAGATTTCACCTGATTGCTGAGTCTTGTTTTGAGTTAAAATACTCAACATTTCAAGCGTTCGGACGATGAATCTGAACTCGGCCTGTTAACACCACAACGACAACGAGGAGAGGAGAGGACGGGAGGGGAGGGGAGAGGAGAGGAGAGGAG